>NC_135480.1:208363589-208467515 GCF_052094955.1 Ictidomys tridecemlineatus | reverse complement strand
GCTATACTTTTCTGATACTTTACAATGATCATTAGTGGAGTACTGCCCAGGACTCACCCCAGGTCTCCTGCTCGCCTTTCTCTTCCACGTGGTGCCCCGGGGATCCAGGCAGCTCCATCTCTGAGCCTCCAGAGACAGAGAGGGAAGTTTCCATCCACACTTCTTCGCTCGAGCTGGCCTGGGAGCAGGTTGGCTGGGAGATGTCTCTCCGTGTCTAGCTTGGGGCCAAACCTGAGAAACGCTGACCCAGCTCCAGAGGCCAGGTGCAGTGCTGGGCTACCCAGACAGCTGTGTAGAAACCATGTGCTCTTGCTGAGCACGAGGCATGTGCAGAGTCCCAGCTGCTCAGGAGGGAGGAGGCGGAGGGTGCAAGTTCAAGGCCAGCCTGGGCATCTTAGCAAGACCCTCCCTCAAAAAATAAAAGTGGTGGACCAGCAGGTATAGCTCAGTGGTAGACCCCTGGGTTCAATGCCCAGCTCCAAAGAAAAAAGAGAAAGCATGGCCTTGCTGGGCACCTGTCTTAATGTCTCAGAGGGGCCGGCCGGGCGGCCATTTGTAATCAGTGAGCACAAAGTGGACAAACAGGTGGACATGTCTATTCAGAGAGAAAGAACTTTCTTCAGGAGATGAGCCAATATGAGGGTGCCAGTCTGGGGTCCCCGAGTTCCAACCTGCTGCACCCACAGCCCCACCACCTTCAGGTCTGAGCACACACATGTTTTCTGGGTGCCAGGGTTCCTTGGCCCCAGGCCACTGGGCTTCCAGCATCTGGACTCTACCCAGAGAGAAGAGGGCAGCTGCTGGGCTCTGAGAGGGGCACAGGTGTCTTTAGAAGACAGGCCAGGGCTGATTTCCATTTCTACCCAGAAAAACAAAATTAAGTAACTTATTAAATCTAAACCACAGAAGGCTGAGCCAGAGCTGGATGAGGGTCTTCCCTCTGGGTGGAGCGATTGAGGTGGGCAGGAGCTGTGACTGATGAGCACCAGCTTGGTGAAGGAGCTGGACAGCGGGACAGGGCTGCAAGTGGACTTGTTCTTCCTCGGGGCTTTGGCTGTGCCCACAGTGAAATCAGTAGCTTCATTCAGAGCATCTGGCCATATTCTGTAGTTGCCTAATAAAAGCAGGAGAAGCAGGGAGAAATCATCCATGCTAACATGTAATTTATTCAACATCCATAATTACGTTTTGCAGCCAGTAATGAGAGCACAGCACTCAGCCTCCCGGGGGCAGTGCCCCACCTCTGGAAGGCAGCTGCAGGTCCATCTTAGTGAACTGGCCTCTCTGTGGAGCCCCTGCCTCACCCAGGTGGGCCACACTCTGCAGGCCGAGGTGGCATGATAGGGATAGGGTCACACACCAGGAAGGCACCAGAGAGTCCAGCCCTTCAGAGTTTACAGCCACCCACAAAGATAGTCCCTTGGAACTGCCTGAGCAGTGGTGCTTGTAATCCACAGGCCGTCATGGACCGAGGAGATGAATTCCCGGACAGGCAGGGATGGTCAGAGCCGGATCAGAAGACAGCCCCCCAGTATGCTGCATCCCATCCCACCCACCCCCCAGTCCGTGGAAACTTTAGCTTCTGTGCCAAGGGGGCTTTGCAGCTGTGATTAAATTAAGGATTGGGTGTGGGGTGATTATCCTGGATTATGAAGGAGGCCTGCTGCAATCACAAGGGTCCTGCTAAGAGGAGTTGGGGGCAGATAAGACAGAAATGGGGCAGAAGCAGAGGTCAGAGAGAACAGAAGAGGCTGCGGCCTGGAAGAGGGAGGAGGGCCTTGGGCTGGGAGGGGAAACCGTGGCTGCCCAGGGTCTCCAGAAGGAGGGAGCATGCCGCCCCTGATCTCAGAGCATCGGACCCCAGAACTGCAGAACAGCGCTGTGCCCACGTGGCTGTCGAGGTGGGTACAACAGCCCCGGGCTGACGAAGCTGCCTGGTGCATCTGGGGAGGGAAGGGAAGCAGGACTCCCTCCCCTGCTCACACACTTGCTTCGGGGCTCCTCCTCCAAGCAGGGAAGCCTGGGCTGTCCCACCTGGAGCCACACACCCCGCCAGGTGCTCCCGGGGCGCCTAGCAAGGGCTCCTGCTGGGGAGGGGCCGGCTTAGACCACTCACCCTCCTAAATCCCTGGGGCCACGTCACCCTGAGCAGCGCCCCCCAACCTCTCTGCCTCTAGGCCACCAAATCATCTCATCAGTGCCTGGCTTCCTGCTAAGATCCCTGAGGGGGCGCTGGGTCCCCCAGCTCCAGGGAGGAGGGAGGAGGGAGGGGCAGCCAGGGGAGGGAGGGAGAACGGGCCTAGCGGAGGAGCAGGCTCTGACCCCTGCCAAGGGCGCCGGGAGTCAGAGACCTCTGCCACCCACAGCGGAGCCCCTAGGCGCGGCCCTCGGTGAAGCCCTGGGAGGACGGGACCTGGCCCTGGAAACCCGGGAGCCCTGCGCAGCTCCGCAGGGATGCACCGCGGGCCAGGGCCTCGGTTCAACTTCCCTTGGGGAGGGGCGGGGCCTCGGGCCACCAGGAACCGCGGGAGCCGCCCAGCCCTACAGGGCGCAGCAGCGGTGGGAGGTGGCCTTCGTCTCCTTCTGGCCCCGTGATCTCATCTCCCTGAGGACAGGGCTAAAAGACACCTGGGGGGTTAGCGACAGATTTAGAACGAGTGGCAAAGTGCTGAGTCACGCTTTGCCTGTTTGGAAAACAGAGAGCTAATTAAGTTACTGCGGGGAGGCCGCGCCGCGGAGCGGCAGTGGAAAAACCCTCCGCGAGTGAGCGCCTCCGGGGCCAGCGCGCGCCGCCACCGCCTCGAGGGCGACCCCGCCTGCGCCCGGCCTCTCCAGCCTCCTGCACCGCAGGGCGGCTGGATGGTGGCCTGGCAGGGCTGCCCTCAGGTCACCGTGACGGCGGCGGGCCACCCGAAGGAAGGGGAAGAGGCCCCCTGCCCTGCCCTCCCCGGGGCTCCCTGCGCATCCCTTGCCTCCACCTGCAGCACAGAGCACAGGCAGGCTTGGCCACAGAGTTCATGGCCCAGCCCTGAAGGCACCAGAGCTGCACGGATTCCAGGATGCGGCAGGCAGGGTGGTCACAGCCCGACCTGAGCAGCAGGGACCAGCCTTTGACCTTGAGCAAATTGCTTAACTTACATTTGGGGGGGGGGATCCCCAGAAGCCCAAGTCCAGGGTACAGGAGTGGTGTTCAGGGAGGGAGGGTTTTCAGACCTGGAGATGCCTCTGGTGAGCAGGCAGTGAGGGCCCAAGCTGGCCCTGGGAGCCCCTCTGAGCTGGCGGAGGCCCCCTCCGCAGCCACCTTGCTGAAGGCAGGTGGTGGAGTCTGATTTTCTCCCTGGGGCATCTCCACACCACCATGCGGGGTTAGGGCCTGGCTGACTTCATGTGAGTCCTTGAGGGGCCCAGTTGGACCTGGAGCCCAGAACCCCAGGTCCTGGCCAGGTGTGGGGTTCAAGCAGGAGGACAGTCCTCCTTAGTCCGCCCCTTGGCCAGTCTCCTAAGAGACAGAACTATCAGATCTGGGGTGAGGGCCGCTCCGGGACAGACATTGGTGTCACAGGCAGGTGCAGAGGCCCAGTGTGGGACTGAGGATGGATGCTCAAGGAGGAGCCCAGGGTGTCCCAAGGACATGGAGGGACAGGTCTCATTCCCCACCCTCCTGGGCTCCAGGCCTGCTCTGAGTGCTGCCTTCTCAGACCAGTCCTGTCACTGGGCATACTTCCTCCACTGCCCAGGTCCTGTCCTAGGTCTCCTCAGGGAGGCTCCACCAGGTGTGGGCAGCCCAGGCAAGATAGGCAGCCGCTATCAGGACCCAGAGCTCCAGCTTCTGCTCCGCTATCTCTTGGAATAAGCCACCATAAGCTTATTCCAAGCAGCAGGGCAGAGGCCGGGGCACGGGGTCCACACCAACTGCCTTTTAGGCATGGACCCTGAGCACTGCCACGTGACTGCTGTCCTGATGGCCGACTCCCACTTGTGACTGCAAGGGAAGCTGGGAACCGTCCCCTTTATGCTGGTGGCTGTGAGCCCTGCCAGAACCCAGGGATGCAGTGCTGGGGAGAAGAGCTGTCCCTCCCTGTCCCTCCCAGGCCCCATCACTCCCGGTCATGGCACTTGTCACACAGGTGACTGAGCGTGGTGGTCTTTCTTCTTTACCTGTCCATCTGCACAGGGTCTAGCTGTGGGATGTGCTTGGGAAAGGGCTGGGCCACACCCTACTGCTGATGGCCAGGCCTGAGTGACCAGTGCTCCTTTCTGGGCTAGTCTCCCAGGAGTCCAGGAGGTGCTGTCTCTGTCCTCCCTCTAGTCCTCCAGCTCCCCTGGCCTTCCCTCTGAGCAGGAGACTCCTTATGCCCTCCATCTCCTCCCCTGAAGATCCCCAGTCAACTGGACTTGGGGGAGTGAGTGGGGCTTGTCACTGGCCTGGCCTGCTGCAGCCTGTCACTAGCTAGACACAATGTGGAACTGGAAAGTGGAGGACAGGAGGAAGAGACGCCGTGTGCACCCCTGAGCGCGTGTGTCTGTGCATGTGCTTGTGTGTGAGCACGTGGGCTGGGTGTATCTGGAGCCTGAAGATCTCCTGGGCTTGGCTCTCCCGGACTGCGACACAGTCGGAGCCAAGCACACCTGCAGGAGGCAGGGCTGGACGTCCTGGGCCCAGAACCGCAGGCGGAAGGCCCTCGCAGGTGGCCTGGCCTGGGCCGCTGCAGTTCCCTGTCTGAGGGAGGAGGGTGACCGAGGCCTGTCTCTTGCCTTCTGCCTGCATGGGACAACTGTGTCCAGTCCCCAGCCTCTGAGAGCAGAGTAGGTGACACCCAGGAAGGTGGCCAGTAGCCCTCTTCCTGGGCCTCCCTTCCTGTCACCTGCTGGCACATTTCCAAACCACGGCTGTTCCATGGAGTCCTCACGCAGGGACAGTCCTGTTCACATAAGCTGAGCCTTCCTTATGCCACCTCCAGTCCTCCTGCCCCCTGCCCACTGGAGGCCTACCTGGGCTGGAGCCTTCTGGGTTCTGACCCCTTTATACCCCAAGGGTAGAGACCACATCCACCTCAGCCCTTCCTCCTCACACCTCAGCTGCCCACTGGTGGTCTGCAGGTGGACATCTTATAGAAATGTCCCCTTGGCTTGCCTGGATGGGACCCCAAGGCCTCACAGTGACAGCGTCTTGCTCACTGCATGCCCCCATGTCCAGCTACTCAGACAGAACCTGGAAGCTCTGCGGACTCCCTCTGCCCTCCCTCAGTGATCCCAGCACTGAGCAGCGAGAACTCCTCTCCCACCTTCCCCAAACTGCAGGTCCCTGTCCCCTCCTACTCCTCCCTGTCCCCCCCTACTGCTCCCTGTCCCCTCCTTCTGCCCCCTGCTCATTTCTGCAACACTGCGTGCTGCCCTTCTGCTCCCCCTGGACGCCCCTGAAGCCCTATGACCCACACCTGGCTCCTCCACAGGCTTGCTGACCATCAGAGCTCTTTCCTGCTCGCGGTTTAGAGCTGCAGGCTCTGCGCCTGCCCAGGTCTCAGGCTAAACGTGGCTCCTGGTGGAGAGCTCTGCAGACCCCTCTCCATGGCCTCTTCCACAGCCTCCTGCTGTCTACCTACCCGACCCCATTGCATGGTGAGCATCGGGTGGGGATTCTGCCAGGTGGTCTTGCTTGAGGCTGATGCAAGACAGTGCTGTCACTAGTGTCACCCAAGATGGTGCAGCCCGGGAATGGCAGGGCTGTGGGCCCCAGACCCTGCCGCCCTCCAGAGTCCCTTTCCTCTGCTTCCTAGGGCTCTTCCTGAGAGCAGGAGATGCTGGGGGTGCACCGAAATAAGAGCTCCTAGGTGCACCCCAGGCCCTCCCGGGCTCCAGGCAGCCCCTGCCACCAGTGACCTTGGAGCTCAGGCTGGGCACTAGACACTTGTGACTGGGCGTGGTGTGTGTTGATTTCCTGTCTGCCATGGCCAGTGGCCACAGACCTGGGGGCTAAACAACAGGGGTCCTTCTCCCAGTCCTGGAGGCCAGGAGGCCAGAATCTGGGTATTGGGGGCCAAGCCCCCTTGAGGCCCCGGGGCAGGGTCCTGCCTGCCTCTTCCAGCTCCTCTGTGGCCCCAGCACGGTCTCTGTCCCTCCTCCCCTTCTCCTCAGGGCACCTGTCAGTGATAGCAGCGGATGATCCCTTCTCTAGCTCCTTAACTTAATGACATCTGCAAAGACGATTTCCAAGTAAGATGGTGGCCAGGGTCTGCTGGGCCGCCATTCAGTCCCCCACAGTGTCCTTCTGTTCTTCCCACTGTCCAGCCTCTCCCAAGCACCCCGCAGTCACCCCGCCTGCCTCTTTTACAGAGGCAGCACCACAGACCTGCTCCTCTCAGTGTCACCTGTGCCAGGGGCAGGTAGACACCTAATGAAAAGACTGCAGCTCCGGGCCATGCTAGGCAGGTGTGGGTGGAGAGGAGTCCACACTGGGCCCCCAGCCCCAGACAGAAAGGGGATGTTTATGGACCAGAGGGAGCCTCATTGTGGTGGGGTCCAGAGATGTCACTCACCTGTGTCACAGCATGCCCCCCCCCCCAGACAACAAAGGGAGGCAAAGGGTCAGACTTCAGGGAGGACTTTCCATGCCGTGCAGATGCCTAGCTCTCACGGAGGAAGCTGCTAACTGGCCCTGGAACACAGAAGTAATTGACACCCAGAGGTGACAAGCCGTCTCTTCCTCTAGTGGCTCGTTACAGCAATGGGCTGCTCAGAAAGTGGCCAAGGGGGAGAGCGCACAGCGGCGGGCCAGGCCGCACTTGGATCTGATTCATCATTATTTCACAGAAGTTCAAAAATGAGGAGGAGGCGAGTGCGTGACCCACTTCTGCAGGCTGATGGGCACCGTGCTGGCAGGATGCCATGGCAACCAGACGCATGGCTTAATTACACCAGCCCCGGTGCTCCCCACAACGATGAGTGGGACCGGCACTCACCTCCCAGCAGGGAGGGCTGAGAGCTCAGCCGAGAGCCGAGAGCCGAGAGCCGTCCACACAGCCCCCCAGGTGCCCACCTACCAGGAGGCTGGACCACACCGGCTGGGCCTGAGTTCCCCTGGACTTGTCCTCTGGACAAGTGGCTGTGGCCTGTGTAGCCAGGCGGGAAGAAGCACAGAGCCCAGCAGGGCTGCCCACGGACCAGAGGGGCTGTCCCAGCCCCCACTTGCACGGCCCCAGCTGCTCAGACAGGGGAGCCCAGGAGGGAGGAGGCCACTGTCGGCCACTGCCACCCACCCTGAGTGAGTCGCTCTCGGTGACTGAGATGTTGCAGAGACAGAGGTCGGGACCCCAGCTCATTCTCAGGAGCACGGCTGCCAGTTCTTCCAGGGAGGTCAGCAGGGGCCGCTCACCGTGGTGGCCGGTGCTCCCGAGGCTGGGCTCACGGCTTTGTGTGGGAGTGCTGGGACCAGGAGGAACCGTGCAGGACCCCAGGTCAGAGGCGCTGCCCTGGGAAGGAGAGGGGTCGGCCAGACGCAGAGAGGACAGGGCCACCTCCACCGCAGGACCCTGGGGGGCAGCAGTGAAGCCTGGCCTGGGGCGGGCGGGTCCAGTGGACACCAAAGGAAGAACGTTCCCAGCAGAGGAAAGAGCCAGAGGCCGGGGTGGGCGCCGAGGGGCAGGAGAGGAGAGCAGCAGTCAGGGGCAGGCTGGAGATGAGCCCACCTCGAGGCAGGCAGCTGTGGCCCGACCTGAGGCTTCTGGGTCACTCCTGGGGCCGTCCGGCCTGTGGTGAGGTGGCTGTAGGAGTGGCGTGGCTCAGAGAGTCTCCGTGGCTGAGTCCTTGGTGGCCCTGCTGGCCTGGGGAGGCTGTGAGAGGGGACGGAGTGTGGCTCGGGCCCTGTGCCCTTGTGGTGGGTCCCCACCCGCTGGTTTTCGACAGCAGGTTGCCACTGGGGAGCGGGGAGGACCGTGGGAGGTGCAGCTGGGGGCTGAGGTGTCTGCGAGAGGCACGCCCACCCGTCCCACCCCAAAGAGCGGTACAGCGAAAGCCCGGCTTTACGGACAGTGTCCCGAGATGGGTGTCTGGGGGCAGGCGTAACCAGAGAGGTGGCACCCAGAGAGGGCGCACCCAGAGAGGTGGCACTCAGAGAGGGTGCACCCAGAGATGTCCCATCCAGAGAGGGCACACCCAGAGAGGTCACACCCAGAGACATGGCACCCAGAGAGGTGGCACCCACATTCCGCTCCTAGAGCGCAAGGCCCCCTGGCCCCTTGTCGGCTGAGCCCTGCTCACTGCCTCCTACAGGGTGTCCCCCACCCCGTTCTCTGCGGCAGGAGCCTCCTGGGATGAAGGCCGAGGGCACACACGCAGGGTGACTCCTAAGGAGCAGAGAGATCCCCATCTGGGGGGCTCAGTCCACCCCTCCCCGTCGTCCGTATCCAGGGCTCTTGGGTGTGTGGACTCGGATCTGCCCCAGGCACCGGCGTGGGCCCTGCTGGCAACCTGCTGTGACTGCCCACTCTGCCCTGTCTCCCCCAGTGGCCTCTCTTACATCCCAATGGCACATTTAAGGCGGAACACTGTGTCCTGAAAATGGGCCTCGGGACCTTGTCCCTCCCAGACACAGGTGGCGGCTCTGAGCCTGAGTCCAGCAGCCTCTGATAGGGTGGGGGAAGTCCATTCAGGGCGGGTGAGGCCCAGGCCCGCTCACCCGCCCCAGGGCACCTCCCTCCGCTCCCTCCCCTCCACTGCCGCTGCTCAGGACCTGCTCCCACAGCCCCTGGCTGACCTCCCTCTGCAAGGCCAGCTGAGGAGCCGCCCTAGCTCTGGCCGCAGCCCAGACTCCCGGTGCTCCTATGACCCAGCAAGCGCACAGGCTCCAGGGCCAGGACACGCGCACCTCTGGGGCCATATTCCACTGGCCACAGGGGTGATCTGCTCATGAGAAGCAGCTGAGCCCCAGCTGGACCTTCAGACGCAGGGGGAGACGCCGCCGCCCGCTCCTGCGCCAGGAGTGAAGTGCCCAGTGAACACCTGCAGGGCCAGGCACCAAAGGGAGGCGGTGGGGACATGGGGGCATCTCCCAGAAGGGAGCAGGCTGGCCGTGGCTCCAGGGGTGGACGTGGCAAGGGTGGTCCTTCACGCCAAGCACTCTCCGACGCGGGAAGATGGAGGAGGAGGGAGGGAAGACGTAGAGGAGGGAGGAGGCTCGAGTCACCCAATGCCAGTCAGTGCCCACGTGCATCAATGGCCTTGGCGGCTTCGCGGGGACGAGAGGACAGGCAGCTGCTGCCTGGGGAGCTTAGACCGGCGCTCTGTCGTGTGGATGTCAGGGAGGACATGGCCAGGGCCTGGGCTGCTCCGAGGGGAGGCGGCTGCCCAAAGTGTGCTCCACGAGTGAGGCTGCTCAGGCGGAGAGGGCCAGCCTCCCTGGGAGCCTGCTGGGGACATTCGAAACGGCCACCGTGGGAAGGTGGCACCCACTTTGGTGCTTGGGAGTCGAGTGCAGGGCCTTGTGCGTGTCCGTGCTCCACCGCTGAGCTGCGTCCCAGCCTAGGGCCCTCCTTTGAAGTCCCTGTCCCTCCGAGCGCTGCTGTCTCCGGCCCTGCCCGCAGCCCTCCCCTCCACTCCGCCTGTCCCCTGGAGCTGCCTGTTTTCCTGGCTGCTGTGGCCATCTCTGGGACCTCTCCCCAGAGTCCTGGAGGGCGCTGGGC
Source organism: Ictidomys tridecemlineatus (assembly GCF_052094955.1). Lineage (NCBI taxonomy): Eukaryota > Metazoa > Chordata > Mammalia > Rodentia > Sciuridae > Ictidomys > Ictidomys tridecemlineatus. The sequence continues at coordinate 208,457,838 of NC_135480.1, read as the reverse complement.
CAGCAGCAGCACTCAGGCCCCGCCCACCTGCCCCAGCCTCAGCCCCTCCCGCCCCAGAGCTTCCTCCGCGTCCTGGGAAGGGCCCCGGGCACAGGCGCCTCGCCTCGGGGCTGCGCTCAGGAGCACTCCTCGCTCTCACCTGTGGCCAGTCCTGCTGCACTGGTGGCCAGTCGGCTCCTCCCATCCATCCTCCAGGGTGACCTCACCTCAGGTCGGCCTCCGGCAGCCCTGGCCTGATGCACCCTGGGCCCACTGAGGTCCTGGCGGCCACATGTCCCCTGCTCCTCCTTTTCGGGATTCTTGTTCCCTGTGGCGGGCAGCGGCCCTGCGGCGAGCCGGGGCTGGCTCCCCCTGGGTCCTGGCACCTGCCACGTGGATAGCACGTGCTGGGCCTGTGCCCACACAGCCTTGTCCCCTCTCCCAGGGTGACCTGAAGGGTGCCCGGCGGAGACTGGCCAGGCCGAGGGCAGGGCGCACCCAGGCCGGTCACGGGTGTGCGGTGTCTGAACAGCGAGTCTGCATGGGGAACGGGTGCCGTGGGCTCCAGGGACACAGTGGCCTGGGTGTCGGGTGTCACTGAGTGGGGGTTCAGCACTCCACCCTGGACAGAGCCGGCCCTCGCCCCGCTCCTGGGGCACAGGGTTCTGTCCTTCCTTGGGTGGTCTGAGGGTCAGGTGTGCCCAGCACATTCATCAGCAGGACTCAGGTGGCCTCCCTCCTGCACCCAGGCCACAGGGCACCTGCCTGTCACAGCCGCTGGCCCCCAGACCCCCTTCCCTTCACCCTCCACACCTGCCCCAGGTGATCTAACCTCCAGCTCTTCCAAGCTCCTCACCACTGCTCCCATTGGCTGGGGAAGCTGGCTGAGGCCGAGGGAGACATGGCAGCCACCTTGTCACCTCTGTGTCACCGTCAGTGCTGTGATCACAGTTCCAGGAGACACTCTGCAGCAGAAGCTGCCGGGCCTCTCTCCCCACCCCGGCCCACCCGTGCCCGTGTGTCCCCCGCAGGGACAGCCGGCCTCCCTGGTGGGGAGGGCTCTGCCCGCACTGGCTTTGAAACTGCAGAGGGCGGCTCCTGCCTCCCCGCCCACTGGCGGAGCAGCCCCGGCCATCCCTGTCCAGGCAGCACGGGGACTCTTCGTGAACTGTGGGCTCCGACGCTGCCTGCCTTTTCTGCCATCCAGAGCGCAGCCAGGACAGAAGTGACCCCGTGCCTGCAGGGAGGAGCAGCTGGGCTTAACTCTCACTGCCGGAGGCTCCTCCGTGCAGAGCTGGGAACACCCCCACCTCGCCCCCACACAGCTTCCTGGTGCAGTGGGGATCAGGCAGTCCTGGCTGTGTGTGCTCAGGTCGGACTGTGGTGACTCATCCAGGTTCAGATTGATTGATTTTTTTCCCCTCAAGATGGTAAGCACAGCAGTGTGCAGTCAGCCTCTGTGGAAGCCCCATACTAACAACAGGGACCCAGGTTCCTTCCTGTTTCCACTGTCGGCCTCATGGCCACAAAACGGCTGCAGCACCCCCAGGCGTCATTCACGTTTTAGGCTGGAGGAAGGAAGAAGGGTGGAGATTGAAACAGGAGAGCAGCTGAATCCTGTTCCTTTGATGGGAGAGACAGAAGCTTCCAGGAGTCCCACCCAGTAGACGGCTTTCGTCTCTCTGGCCACACCTGAGTGCCATCACTGCTTCAGTGTGCTCCTATGCCAAGCAAACTGTCCCTAGGAGGGAGGAGGAGATGGATGCTGGGGACACCCACCGTGCCCGCCTTGGGGTCCCATGTTCCCATGCAGATGCAACTCAGGGCGCGAGGGCATGTGCTTGGCGGGAAGGGCTTGGCTCTTCTGGATGACCTCATCCCAAGCGCGTGCTGCTGAGGAGGCTGGGCTAAGCTCCCCTTCTCACAGCCAGAGCAGCGGGGGCCAGAGCAGTGACAGAGCCAGCGCTAAGGACGGGAGCCAGCCCTACGGCGGCCCTGATCTGCCCATCGGGCTGCTGCTGCCCCTACTGGGTAGACCACCCCCTGCAGAGGCTCAGGGTCAGCCAGCCCCTCCTCCAGAGTGACCAAGGGAGGGACGGGTCTCCCTCCTCCCTCCTTCCCATCCCCCGTCTCTGCCCATCCTCTGTCTTTCTATGGAGCTGCTTCATGGTGACTGCCGGGTGGCCGCTGCTCGTGGGCAGGGGTCGGGCTAGCCCTCTGTGCAATCCACATGCAGCCCGGAGGCCATGGACACCCCCTCCCCAGATGGAGGCTGCCGTGCTGGCGGCAGAGCAGGATGGGAGCCTGCGGTGCTGGGGGAGCGGTCCGAGCCCCGCCCTCGCGCTGCAATATCCCATTAGCAATTCTATTTTTTAGTTCCAAGGTGGTAATTGGAAAATGCAAACATGAAAAAAAACAGAAGGAGAAAAAATCACCCAGGGTCTCTCTCAGAAAAGAAAACTTAATTAGAATTGTGATTCGCGGGAGTTTCCGGCAGGTCGGGAACACAGCTGGGGGCCAGGCTGGGGAGAGGCAGAGGGGACACGGCCAGGACCTGGCTGCTGGCTGCAGGGCTTTCTCCTGGCCCTGGGACTGGCCTGGGCCGGCTTCAGAGGACACACTGCCCCTGTTCTGAGTGACAGGGGAGCCTGGGCGGGGGGGTGAGAGGCAGCGTCCTCGGCTGTCCCCGCCGCAGGCTGCAGGTGCCAGGGCAGTGGTGGGCGGAGGTTTCCGTGAAGGGGACCTTCTGGGGCTCTGCTCATGCACCAGGGGATTCGGAGCCAGGGAGAAAGGGCTCCGACCCCAGGGCCGGCCTCTCCTGCCCAGGACCGTGCCCCAGACACGGACCCTCCCAGAGCAGGGGTCTTGGGTCTTCTGTGGAGGCCTAGAGGGGCACCCTGCAGCCGCTGGCTCCTGGGGCGGAACTGGGCTGGGCTCAGTGGGCTCTGAACGTCTCGGACCCCAGGCTTCTGGGGGCTTGTTCCAACCCCAGCTGAGCTCCCGACTCTCCCATCAGAGGAGCCGCCTTCGGCCAGGGGACGGCCCTGCCACAGCCAAGCACCAAGCCCAGGACCATGAGAGGCAGGGTGACTGGGCAGCAGCCTGGCCACCCCAGGAGGGTGTGGGCAGCATCTGTGCCACTCACCCTCCCTGGCAGAGACCCCCCTGGCCACCCTCTGGCGCTCGGCCTGTGAGGAAGGCTGCAGGGTCAGTGCGGGCGTCAGAGCTGCAGGAATGTTCTGGAGGGCGGGGCGGAGTGGGCAGGGGTGAGGTGGGGCCGGGGAGCCTTGGCCCAGGCGCCCGCACTTGCCAAGCTGCTGGGAGTTAGAGTAGATGAGACCTGGAGCGTCTGCTGCCTGCCCGCGCCCGTCCCCTTCCTGGGTCTCGCTGCAGGGAACCGAGTCACGAAGGCAGTGACTACATCTACAGAGCACGTGCGCGTGCCAAGCCACATGCCTGCTGACCCTCTGCACCTCCACCTGTGGAGGAGGACGTGGGTAGAACAGCACAGGACTCACATGCCAGCAACGGCTCCCGGGGCTGACCACTGGAGTGCCGGACCAGCAGGGCCACTGGTACACAAAGGGGAGGCTGTGGCGCCAGCCTAAGCGTGGCCCTGGCCTGAGTGTGGCCCCCGGCGTCCTGTGGCGGAGACTTGATCTGCAGGGCAGCAGCGGGTTGTTGGGAGGGTCTAGGTCACCAGGGCCCCACACTCATGAAGGACTGAAGCCCTTACATGAGGGTACCCTCCCCTCTGCCCTCTGCCCTCTGCCCTCTGCCACGGGAGGACAAAGAGGGCGCATGACCTTCCCTACAGAGGAGCGGTGCTCACTGCCCGGAACCTGCTGGTCCTCGACCTTGGACGTCTCGGCCTCCAGAACCGGGAGAAGAAATCTTCTGTACTGTGTAAACTGCGGGGCACAGGGATCCCCAAGCAGGAGCACAGACGGTCCAGCCAGGGCTGAGTCAGACCCCGAGGCGAGACAAGTTCACCCCAAAGGCCAGCCTCCTTGCTGGGCAGGCCAGGCAGCGGATCCAGGCCCCAGTCCACTGCAAAGCCCTGGTCTGCCCTTGGGAGCCTCCCCCTCCTTTCCGGGCTTGCTTCCCAATCTGTGTCACCAGGGGGTTGAGGACAGGGTCTTTGACCTCCGTGACTGGGGAGGCTCACCGTGACGTTGTAAGCTGTGTCCACGTCTAACCAAGGGCCTGGTACACAGTAGGTGCCTATCAGATGCTTTGGAGAGTGGAAGAGTGAGTGGAAAACACGGCAGTCAACCCTGAGAGCTGATACCGAGGCGCTTGCCTGGAGCTGTGTCCTTGGGCAGGTCCTAGGATGACCATTGTGCCTGGAAGGGCCTCAGCGGTCACCCACTGTGGCCGCTCCCTGTGTCTCGGGATCCCCCAAGCCGTCCGCCTCGCCCGGAGCAGTGCTGTCCTCTGCCTTGGACCAGGACGTAGGAAAAGAGCTCTCTGCTTCTGACAGTGTGAGGGCAACTGACGCGGCTGGTCCAAACCCCTCTGTTTTAAGACAGGGAAATGGAGACGCAGAAAGGGTACCGTCCAAGGACACAGGAGAAGGACACGACAAGTCCCCAAGGACTTGCGGGGCTTGAACTCACAACTCAGTTGCCCCGTCCAGCAAGTCTCTGGGTGGCCAGTTATCACCATCTACTGGGGTCCACTAGGACCGGGAGCCCTGTGTACCTGTGGGCAAGGCTGGGGAGCAAAGGCGAGGGTCCCGGTGCAGTGGGGATCGGGCAGTCCCAGCTGTGTGTCACTCAGGTCGGACCGTGGTGACTCATCCAGATTCAGAGTGATGATCGGAGCCCATCTGTGACGCGCTCCACCCAGGAGCGGGCAGGGCAGCACGCGCTGGCTCTCCACAGCAGACAGTCTAGTGAGAAAGGCAAACACCCCCCCACCACCAGGTGTGTCCAGACAGCGGCCGCCCTCCGTCGGGCCTCCCTGTGGCCTGTCCTGGGCTAGGAGCTACCAGGGCATCAGGAAGATGCCATCACCCTTGCCGTTTTGTAGACAAGGAAAACAGGGCTTGGAGATGAAGTAGCCAAACCCCAGCATTAGTAAACAGCAAGGCTGAGCTCCAGGGTGGCAGTCCACGAGTCCTGCGTCTGCCCAGGAGGGCTAAGGGCTGGGACGACCCTCCTGGAATGAACTGAGCAACAGGTAAGAAGCAGCCGTCCCCAGACGGGACCACCTGCAGTGCCGAGCTGCGTGCCCCTCGGAAGGGAAACAGGTGCACCCCGGTGGGTAGCTCTTGGCTTGGGGCAGAGGCCAGCGATGCAGAGGACGAGAAGTTGGGAATCCTGAGTCTGGAGGGCAGACGGCTGGGCACCTGGTACTGGAGATGAGGGAGCTGCCCAGAGGGGCTCAGGGACCTGCAGCAGGGTCCCCGAGTCCTGCTGAAGACGGGTCTGCACCCTTGTGGCATTGAGCTGCACAGGAGACCGGAAGCAGACCGCACCACGCTCAGGGCTCGCCAGGTCTGGCAGGAGGAGGCAGCTGGGGCAGGCGGCATCAGGCCGAGCCAGCAGGGCGATTCTCCAGGGCCAGACTCCACGTCCACCCTGAAGGTGCTTGGAGCAGGGAGGGATGGGCCCCAAGTGACCAAATGAGAATCCCAACAGAGCCCAACACTCCGAGGGGACGAAACGCACCCACGATTGCAGCATCCATCCAAAGATCACCAGGCAACAGAGAGGGAGGAAACGGGGTCCCTGACGGAGAAAGACCAGCCCCCAGGGGCAGACGCAGGACGTCTCGGGGGGCCCCATGGGCAGAAGGCCTCGAAAGCACCTCGTCAAGGGCCCCCCAGGCTCCTGCTCACAACGCTGAGGTCGTGAAACCATGTGGGGACCAGAAATGAAGGACAGGGACACACTGTGGGGTCGCCGCAGGAGGAAGACCAGGGGACCTGGCACCGTGTGAAGAGACCACCCGGAGTGAAGCAGGACAGGAAAAAGACTGGGGGGTCGGGGGTGGAGACGTCTGTGACCCAGAGATGAGATAAGGCCACCGAGCACCGCTGGGGGGGGGCCTCGGGGAGGAGGGAAATATTCAAAGGAATCACGGCTGAAAGTGGACGTCTGACCAGGGCGTGAACCCAAGACCTGAAGCCTCAGCCAGCCTTAACGAGGCTCACAGAGAACCCACCACTCGAGGCCGAACTGCAGAAAGCCCGTGACACAAAGTCACAGCAGCCAGGGATGTTCAGAGGGACAAAGTGAGAGACTCCGAGCCCTCGTCAAAGCTCAGGCCAGCCAGGAGGGCACACAGGGACCGCCGTAAAACACCGAAAGGGACAGCCGACGTCCTGCTGTCCAGAGCAGGCAAAGGAGGTTTCAGGAGAAGGGCACAGAATCAGGAAAACGTGGCCAAGAAGTGGTCCAGAAGACTCCGCGGGCAGAAGGAGGAGGCTGAATGGAGATCAGGGCTACACTGCCCACTGCTGGAGCCAGGAGTTGGACAGCCGGGTCCTCACTGCCTCCTCAATGCAGCCTCTGCCCATAGCTAATGCATCATGGCGCCGAGTGGGGTTTGCATCACACGGAAACGCAGGGAAAGGGGGACGGGGGGACGAAGCCTTACAGGGCTGTGGGGGGCCAGCACTGACCCACCTCAGGAGTTCTGGAGCTGAGGATGGTCTGGAAGCCGCACACCTTCAGCAGAAGCCACACTTCCGATTCTGAGTTTTGACCTTCCCCAGACAGTGCTGTGCCCGCTGACCGTGCTGGACAGCAGTGGTGGCCACAGGTCCCGGGCAGCCCTGTGCAGGGACTCCCCCATGACGGAGGAGGGTGTGTTTTCAACTTAGAGAGCTTCAGTGCAGGGTAGGACACGGACAGCCCTGTCATGGGCCCGGGGACGTCTGTGTGACGTTACTTAGAAGACGGCTGCGTGGGCTGCAATGGAATTGTCCACTAGAAGTTTCAAAAGAGAAGTGGACTGCTCCCACTTCACAGCCCCTGACCTGCCCCGTGGACCTTCTCCCAGGGCACACAGGTCCCATGCCGCAGCTGTGCCAACTCTGACTTCCTCTGGGGTGACAGGGACCCTGGAGTGCCCTGAGGGCCCCCTGCTGCTGAGCAGGTCAGGTGCAGCGCCCCCTGCTGGAGAGCGGGAGGACCTGGGGAGCCTGGGGCCAGGCAGACGATCTGCTTCTCCATGGTGGGTCTGGGAAAGTCCAGGGGTGTCTGCCACGTGGTGGGGTCAGGTCACAGGTTGCCATGGAGGACGCTGGGCCCAGTGCCCAGGGGTGGGGAGCAGGCGAGGGGGCCCAAGGGCCCATCCTGATTGTGCCTCGCGCACACCAGCACCTGCTGAGCTCACCTTGGCCTGGCCTGTGGCACTCAAGGCCGCGAGTCCCGGGTGGATGGACAGAAACACCAGTGTGGTGGCCACTCGTCCCCTCAGGTCCTTCACGGTGTGTGATGGGAGGCCAGTGTTGCCCGGGGGCGCTGCAGATTAGCTCCGGGAAACCAGCCCGTGGGAGCAGGAAGACCCGGGAGCCTGGTGGCCAGGAGCCTGGTGGCCGGGAGCCCGGTGGCCGGGAGCCCGGTGGCCGGGCGGGGGCCTGGCTAGTTTTCAGCTGCCTCTGTCTTTGCCTGCAGGTCTGTGGCTCCTGCTGAAGGTCACCGGCTGGGCGTCCGTCTGCGGGCCAGGCCTGTCTTCATGGCTCCGTGGTTCTTCCTCAGGCAGGGACGTGCCACAGCCTCCAGGAGTCCAGGAGGAGGAGGGGACGGATCGGCACCTGGTGGAGATGGATGGTGCGGAGCCGGGCAGCCTACGCTGCTCAAGGGTGACGCATCAGCCGCTGCCGCTGGGCACCGAGGCAGCTGTGGGCACGGAGCCTTCCTCGCTGGCTGTGTGCAGAGGCTGCCTGGCCACCTGGACCTGGCCCGCGCTCCCCTCCTCCCTGGCTGGGGGTGGCCGGGGCACCTGGCACTGAGGGCAGGGGACCGTGGGAACAGCAGGCCCAGGGGAAGGTGACAGGAGGCCTGTTGAGGACCCAGCTCTGGCTCCAGGTGACCAGCCACTGCTCAGCTGTGTCCTCGACGCCTGGAGGTGGTGGGACCCGCCAACCCTCCCCTTCCACATCCTCCCACCTTGGAGAAGTCACTTCTGCCTGTCCTAGGCGCTAAGCTTGGCCACAGGAACGTGGGAGCCTACCAGTGCCAGGCGCAGCCTCAAGAGGCCCCGTGGACATCGTCCTTGGGGAGTGGCTCCAGGAGCCAGTGCACAGTGGGCCCGGCCGCCCTGGTCACCTGATCGTGGATGAGGTTGTCAGAGGCCTGGCTGGAAGGTAGCCGAGTCAGGAGGAAGGACACCAGCTGGGTGTCCGCCTGCCGGCACAGCCACAGGGACTTCTCCCTTCCAGGGCTAGCCTTGGGCCTCTTCCGCAGGGCCTCTGGGGGCTCAGCCCAGCAGGTCAGTGTAGCCGGTGGAGCCTTGACAGGGTTAAGAGGGTCGCTCATTTCCCATGCCCACCCTAATGGACCCCTGCCAGGAGACAGGAAGGACCTGCTCATTTCTGCAGGATTTATTTGTCCCTGCCCCAAGTCCCAGGGACAAGATAGGCTTTATCCCTGCTCCCGTGGAAGATGGACCAAGCTGCCCCTCCCTGCAGAGAGAAGCCCAGAGCCACCCCTGTGCTCTCGATCCCACCCTGTGGGGCATCGGCCTTTCCCACCCTGTCCAGCTGGCTCTGCCTCAGGGCCTTTGCACACACTGCTTCCTCCGCCTGGGACCCGTTAGCTGGGCTGGGTCTACTCCACAGAGGCCCCTGAGCACCCTGAGTCACGCTGGTCTTTCCTCCGGGGGTGGAATCGCAGCGTGACCATGGTGAATGTGTGGTGGGTGTGTGCTCCTGGACGAGGAGTGTGGGCCGGCTCCATGCAGGGAGGCAGTGGGTCCCCGACTTCATCGCCCCTCGGGAGTGGTGGGGACCCCCCCTGGGATGAGCCCGTCCCCACGGGGCCGCAGAGTGGGCAGGAGCCGGCCTGAGCCTCGCGCTCCGCCTGCTGCGCTGTGGGGGGTGCCGGGGAGAAGCCACAGCCTTGGGGTCCATCTGGGAGAAATCGGGCTCAGGTGCCAGTCTGAGCCGCCTGTCCCTCTGAACCTCTGGCCCAGCCTGGACACCACGAGTGCCATCGGAGCGGGAGCCCGCCTTCCAAGGCCCACCCCATTGTGCTGAGAGGGTCCTGGCCGAGGCGGAAGGGGGCCGCCTGGGCGTCAGTGCCCGGAGCGTGGGAGCCGGAGGCGAGGCCCGCAGGGGTCAGGCAGCGTCTGTGTCTGCGAGGGAGGGGTGAGGGGCCTTCCCCAGGGCAGCGGCAGGGAGACCCTGGCCTATGGTGACCCTTCCGCAGAGGAAGGCCTTCTGTCTACAACAAACACCGGCTCAGCCGCTTCAAAGAACAAGGTCTTGGCTCTCAGTTGGGAAGGTCGCGTCCCCGATCAACTGACCTGTGGCTTGGGGACCTGGGGGGCACGTCTGTGTGGCAGCAGAGCAACCCTGTGGGCACCGTGGCCAGGAAGCAAAAGAGGAAGAAGAGGAGACTGGGGTCCCACAGCCCCCTTTGAGGGCACCCCCAAATCTAAAGACCCCCCAGCAGCCCCAGCCCTTCAGGGTCCACCATCTCCCAGGGCCACCTTGCTGGGGCCACAGCCTCCCGATCACAGCAGTCCCTCCGTCTCTGGTTCGTGGTGTGTGGAGGTGACTTACTGGGTCTCAGAGCGCCCAGGAGGGAGGGTCTGGCCTGGTTTTAAAGATGAACGGGTTAGGAGCCCCTAGGGTCAGTAGGAAAGCCCATGCTCGTGAGGTGGCCAGAACGGGAAGGCCTCCGTGGTGGCAGAAGCCACCTGCAGGGACGCCATCTTGGTGACATGTGTTATGTGTGGAACACACGTTCTGTTCTTAAGTTCAGACTGAGCCCACCACGCAGGTGGCAATGTCCAGGCCACCCTGGAGGCACGGCGGTCTCCCTGGGGACACCAGCAGGCTGCACAGCTTGAAGTGCTCTGGACTGTCCGTCGCGGGGGTGGGGTGGGGAGCTGGTCTGGGGCCTGTGGTGTGGTCCAAATGCCCTTGGGTGAAACGGGCTGCCGAGGGGCTCAGGGGTGGGGCCTGCCTGGTGCACGTGAGGCCCTGGGTTCCGTGCCCAGCACTGCAAAAATGTAAAACAACAACAAAACAAGGAGTCCTGGGTGCCCAAGAGGACGTCGCGGATGTGCTTTGTCTAGCACGGCACATGGCGTCAGTGTGACAGACCCGGAGACTCCGTGGTGGCATAGGAGAGCTGTTGGAGACCACCATGTCCGGCGTACGATGCAGAGAGGCCCGGGACCACGGCTGCCACCGTTGGAAGCTGAGCCTCTGGCCAGGGAAGCCCTGGCTCCATGTGGTCCCAGCCCCGTGGTCCAGCCTGGCCTGGGCTCAGCGCTATGCTCCCATGCTGGATCCTGGGAGAGACTCGGTTATGAGTTCCAGGGGACACTGACTTGGTCCAGAGTGTGTCCCTCCCTGCTTGTAACGTGGGGCAAGTCACAGTCTGCAGAACCAGGGCCACCCCGTCCCTGCCCGGCTCTCTGCTGGGGATATTGGTGGTGCCCAGAGGAGCACCTACACCTGCCCCATGGCGTGGCTGCGAGGAGGGGTGCAGGGCTCCCCTTGCCCACCAGCAGGCAAACCACACAAGCCCTCTGGACTCACCAGGTGGGCAAGGTGGTGCACCAGGCCTGTCCCCTGCGCTGGGCCCCAAGGGCTGTGACAGACAGGCGATTTCATTGTACAGCAAGAGCCCATTTCTGACTCCTTTTCCTGTAAGATTGCCTCTGTGGATGGAATGTCCCCGACCCCTGAAGCCACGGATGACTTTTAATATCACGGAGTCTCTGCTTTCTGCTAATTTAATTTCTGGGCTATTAAAGGCAGCCTGAAGAGCCACCATCTGCCCAGGGACGAGAGACTCGGCGGTGGGGGGGGTCCGAGCAGGGCTGGAACCCACTCTGTCAGGGGTCCTGTCTGGGAGCAGTCGGGGACCCCTCAGGATGCCCGTTAGGAGGACCGCCCCCCGCAGCCCCTCCCTGCCGTCCTTCATTCCAACCCATCAGCTCCTGACAGCTGGTCCAGAGGAGGCCTGGTGCTCCACGGCCCAGCGTGTCCACAGCTGCCCGGAGAGCAGCCATCAGAGATGAGGTGTTTCAGGGGTTTTACTATTTTTATCAAAATTTCAAGAGTCCTAACCCACCTGGTTGGTACCTGGGATGTTCCTGGCGAGGCCCCTCTGCCTGGAGGGGAGGGGATGCGGCCCAGGGGCTGGTCCCACACCTGGACCCTCCCCAGGGCACGGTCCCCTTCCCACCCTGCGGGGCACAGCCTTGGCCCAGGCAGCCCCTGCTCCAGGCACCCTTGGCTTCAGAGTCCCCTGCAGCTCGGCGGTCACTCTTTACAGGGTGCCAAGCCACAGCCTGGCCCTGAGCTAGCCAGACCGAGGCCCTGACCCCGAGGACCTGCCCAGGGGTGAGCAAGCTGGGCTGCAAGAGCCCGAAGCCCCCAGTTCAGTGTGGAGGCCTGATCCCCTATGCAACAGGAGGCCGGGGGGTGGCTGGGCCTGGGGCCAGGCGGTGCCCTGGGGGGACTGGCGCCTTACAGAGGGCCCCAGAGAGCTCCCTTCCCCTCCGCCGTCAGCACCCTCTGTGAGCCACGAAGCCCACACCCGACTCCCACCCCCGTCCTAGACCCCAGCCTCCAGAACCACCAGACGATGTGTGGCGTAGGAGGCGCCCGCCGGGGGGCCAATTCACAGCAGCCAGAGCGCACCCAGACCAGGGAGGGGAGGGCCCCAGACACCCAGGCCTCAGGGCTTGTTCAGGTGCTGATGGACGGTGCTGCTCAGGAGGGTGACAGGCTGTGACCTGCCTGCTCCGCCACGCCCACCTGCCCACAGGTACTACCCGTCCCAGACCTGCGTTCCAGTCGCTGACCATCACACGTACAGCCCACAGCGGGGTGCAGCTCTCATGTTGAGTCTTCTGCCTCTGAGCATTGCTACCCTGGAGGGCCTGTTGGCGACACATGAGCTCTGGGGGACCCTTCATACCTCAACCCTAAGAGGGGCCTCCCCAGGGAGGTCTGCAGAGATGGGGAGACCACTGCAGCCTCTTCCCATGGGGAGTGGAGGTGCTCTGCGTGTGCGCGTGGATGTGTCGTGGCCCTGTGCTGCGTGTCCACTTCACTGTGTGCATGTGCTTGCACATGAGCCTTGGGACAGTATAGGTGCATCCATCCATGTGTGTGAACGCATGTGTGTGTGTGTATTCACGACCGTGCGTGCGTTATGGCCGTGTTACTCCCTGTGACTCGGGAGGTATTACCTAGGGCACTAGGTAGCCACTTTGCCAGAGTGACTTGGAGGTGTGTGTCTGTGACACCAAGAGACGTGCAGCAGGAGGGAGGACCCTGGAGGAGGGGTGGGGGACCAGAAGTGGCCAGAGCTGCCGGGACAAGGCCGTGTGTGGGTCCTGGAGCGAGGGCCACAGGACAGCAGCAGCCTCACCTATCTCGTGCTGTCCTGGTGGCACAGCTTGGGGCTGAGGTGGACACAGGTTCAAATCTCAGCCTAGCCCTTGCAGGGCTGGGCCTTGTGGGCCACCTGTGGGTGAGCGACAGGCCTGCTGCCCGGGACGGAGGGTGGAAGCTGGGGATCAGATCACCCGACAGCAAAGAAGCTCTCCGTGCTCCCCACAGAGCCCGGCCAGGGGGAGCACATCACGGGGACGTGCAGATGGCACCAAGCCCCGCTCAGACTGCTGCCACTAGGCGTGGAGGGGGTTCTGCCCAGGTGGTGGGCCAGGTAGCCTCACGGCTCTCCCAGCCCAGAGCCCTCCTGATCTGGAAGCCCCAGCCCAAGCAGGGTCAGGGGCACTTCTATGTGGTCCTCCTCCACCCGACCAGAGCCACTCCAGACCTGCCCCACTGCAGGTAGGTGACCGTGGAGCTCTGCTCTCCCAGCACCCCTGGTTTCCTACAATTCACCCCCAAAACTTAGGTTAATTACAAGCATCTGTTCCGCTCAGGAACCTGCAGTGTGGGCGGGACCAGCCCAGTGGCCCTAGAAGGTAGGAAGTCCCTGGAACACGAGGCCCTGGGGCCAGCCGCTCTCCTCCTGCGCCTGTCCCTGGAGCGGCTGGCTCCGAGGGTGGGCATGGGGAGGTGGGAGGTCAGTCCTTACTCCCTGGGGCCAACCCCTCCTCGTCTCCTATTGGCTAGTCAAGCCCTTGCCAGGCGCCATCTTGGCTTGTTTACAGACTCTCACAGGGCCCCGATGTGGGGGACCTGGCAGACGCCCCTTGAGGGGAGAAAGCCAAAGAACTTGAGGCCATGCTTCGTGATGGCCAGACAGCCAGTGAGGGCCCCCAGCCACAGGACATGGGCACAGCAGTCTCTGCAACACCACCCGGCTGTGGGACCCTGGCCCTTTGCGGTCCCGAGCCCTCGGTTCCCGGGCCCCTCAGGCAGTGTCCACCCCATGCAGGAGGTTCATTGTCCTGATTTCTTGTTTGTTTTGAAATGCTGTCCACACCCCAACCACGGCCCGTGTCTGTCTCTCAGACAAGTGGGGATGGCCCCTATGCCTCAGAGTCCCCTGGTTATCCAAAGTCACCCACCCCAGGGAGCCCTGACCCCCAGCCAGGGCACCCTGCTTGCCGTCCCACGCTGCCCCTGCAGTTCTCTGTGGGGAGCGGGCACCCCTCCATCTGTGGTCCCACCTCTCAGGGCCACAGGCTGAGCCAGTCTGCAAACAGGACTCTGGGTTTCTGGACCTGCCACCGTGAGGGGGCACAGCCCTCATGGGAGCCGTCTGTGGATAGCAGACAGGTCCCCCCAGGGTCTTCCGGGCTCCTCCCCTGAAGGAGGCCACCCACACCTGTCAGGAGCTGGGTCCAGGCGGGCTGGAGGCAGTGGGCAGCTCTGCTGGGTCTGCACGGAGGCCCCAGGAGTCTCTCCTGCAGCAGGACGAGGTCACCATCACCAGCTCTCTTCAAACAGCTCCTCAGACTGCACCACGGTGTCCCATCCCCACCCTGCCGGGCTCCCGCCATCTGAGGCTCTGCAGTGTCCTCACGGTGCCCGCCTCAGAGGCACCTCGTGAGCCGCTGGGTCCCTGTGCCTGGCCGAGATCCCCTTCCTCTCCCCGCAGGCCCCTCCGCCTCTCCCTCTCCTCTGCTTCCCCAGTCCTGCCCCGTGGCCCCCGCCGCCTCTTCCAGGGAGCCTCCCCCTCCTCCCCAGGTCCTCCAAGGTCTTCGGCTGTGAGCTCCTCTCTCCAGCTGGACACACAGTCGACGCTGGGCTCATCGGGACGACCTGAGGACAGGTGGGTCTTTTGGATGGAAGTAACCTGGGGGAGGGTGTGGCCTGAGCTGAGTCTCGCTGCAGAGGTTGAACCAGGAGGGTGCCCCCAGCCGGCTCCAGGAGCACTCTGGGTGGGGGTGCAGGGTCAGAGGACGCTGCATGCCCTCCGCCACACCCTGGCATGCTCCAGCAGTTTCTCTAGGGCTCCAGGGTCTGTTCTCAATTAAAGGAAGTGGCCAGCAGGAACCTGGGGGCTCTGGTGGCCTCCTTCCTCCCCACTTCTCAAGGTCAAGTGCTCCCGCCTCACCAGCTGCAGGCCACCTGCTCTGAGCAGGCAGCACAGGGGATCTTCTGGACCCCAGTGCTGCTTTCCAAGGTGAGGGCAGTGGCAGCTACACCCTCCAGCCCTGCTGCGCTGCCCGCCTCCCTCCTGGCTCCCTGCCTCTGGCTGGCTTCGGAAGGGTCTTCTGACTTTCCAACCTGTTTGAGAGGTTAACAGCCGGGGACGGCCCATTCCTGAGCTCTCATTAACCGCTCCTCATTATCAGCCAGCACCTTGGTTATCAGACAGTTAGCACCTCTGCCAGGCGGTGGTCAGCCAGCGGGAGCAGAGGAGGTGAGGGCAGCAGGCCACTGTGAGCGGGCGTGAGGGCCACCGACAGGGCGGGCTGCAGGGCTCTGGGCTCTCCGTGTCCTCCGTCCCTGCTGCATCTTCAGCCAGGGAATCCGGGCACAGGGAGGAGTCAGGACAGGACAGTAAGGCCCTGTGCTTCCTGGTGGCCAGGGAGGCGCTCGGCCCCAGCAGGGCAGTGTCCTTCCCACCTCCTTCTCCAGGTCAGGTGGGGGACCCTCCTCTGGTCCCACACATTCAGCCTCTTAGTAGCTCGGAGGGGTCCTCAGCTCCCAAGGGAGCCGGCTGGGTGGACAGCTGGACAGGGAAGCGGCAGGAGCCACGGAGGAGAGCGTACTGGGCATCAAAGTGGAGCGTGTCATGGGCCCCATCCCCAAGTCCTAATGGGCAGCCAGGGGTCAGGAGGGGGTCCTGGGGCCACCATCAGGAGGTACTGTGGCTGAGTGGCGCTAAAATAACCCACGGTCGTTCTCCCAGGGTTCTGGAGGCCAGAGGTCCAAGCTCTGGGCAGGCAGGCGGTTCCCTGACCGTAAGGGCGGTGTGGAGGTGGGGCCTGGCAGGTGGGCGGGTCTGACCCCCGGCCCCTGCAGCCCTGGGTTCCTGGCTGGGACACACCCTCCTGGGTCTGTGTTCTCCCTCGGCGTCTTCTGCCCATCTTCTAGGACAACGTTGGTGTTGGACTAAGGGCCCTTCCTGCAGGGTGGCCTCAGCCCAGCTAATCACCTCTGCAGTTCACAGACCTGATGTTCCGTGGGTCACGTGCCTAGGTACAGAGGTCAAAGGTCAAGTTCGAGACCCAGGTCGTCCTACAACAAAGGGATTTGTGATTCTCTGAGCCCTGGAAGCACCAGCTTCATCTATGGTGGCAGGGTCCCTGCACCAGACCCTGGTGTATGACAGTGACAGTGACCTAGTGACCACAGGCCGTGGGCAGAGTGACCAGATGACCGAGGGCAGTGTAGAGAGTGACCAGGTGACTATGGGTAGTGGGAACACCACTCTAGGCCCCAGGACCCAAAGATCCAGGAGCATGTGAGGTCAGGGCCCAGGAAGCAGCCCACTGTCCCCTGCCACCCCGCCAGGCTGAGAGAAGACACCTGTCAAGACACAAACCTGAGGCCTGTCCCCTCGCTGCTGGACACTTGGAGGGCAGGTGGGGCTGCCAGCAGATGCAAGGTGCGGGCCCTCCAGGTTGGCTTGCCTCTGGAGGCTGATGCCCGCCAGGGCAGGTCCACTTGATCAAGCCACACTCGCGGGGGCCCCCATTCACTGCCTGGTCCTGGATGGCGAAGCTCGTGGGTGGACTTGGGCCATGGACATGCCCTGAGTCCCTGGGGTGGCCGAGCCTAGACTCAGGGCCAGACCCTTCTGAAGGGCTTCTGAGGCCTCCATCCTGTGGGTCAGGAGGCTCTGGCCTCCCACGTGCCTGTCCACACCCAGACCATGGACTCAGGGTTCTGGTTCTAGCTGAGGCCTTGGGACGGGCTGACTGCCGGTCCCTGGCGGATCATGGGTAGCATTTCCCCAGCCCTAGTGTCAGGCGCTCTGACACTACAGCAAAGGTAAAGCCCCTGCCCTGGACTGGTCACTCTGAACTCAGAGACGACCCCTCGGGGCTCAGGGCTTCCTGGCCTGGGCACCTCTGGGGGCCTGACAGGGCCTGGGGTACTCCTGGGGCCTGGTGGCTCCTCCTCATTCTGCAAGCAACCTGTGCTCATGCTCCAGCCTCTGGGAGCTCCTGACCCCAGGCAGACACCCTGGGGACTGAGCTCAGGCCCTGATGTCCTGGCAGTGTCAGCGATGGCCACCTGCAGCCTCGGAGCCCAGTGGCCCAAGGAGGGAAAGGCCTGCTGCCCTGGCTGCTCAGCCTGCAGCCCACGAGGCCTTGGCCAACGGCAGCTCCATTCTGCAGACTTCCTCAACGTGGCCACTTGCATGGCCTCAGGGAGCTGCCCTCTGGCCTGTTTTCAGGCTGTGTCAGAGGAGGAGGCTCTGAAGATGTGGCTGCAGAGCCCCGGGTGCCACGCACACCCTGGAAGCACTGGTGAAGAGCCCGGCTCTCCTACTGGGTGGCTTCCTCCAGCCCTCGTCCCACGTCAAGAACTGGCCAACAGCAGAGGTGGAGCAGAGCCAGGCAGCCGCCAGCACCCAGGGACCCTGGCCTGGACAGGTCTGGGGACTCCTGCAAGGCCATGGTGAGCACTCGGCCAGGCCCTCCTGCCCCTGGCACCAGGCCCTGTGGGCAGCACAGCTCTGGTGCTGGAGCAGCCACCACTCCCGCCAAGCGCAGGGGCCACTCCGCGGGAGGCTGTGTGCGTGGTAGACGTGGGGCTCTTGGTCACAGATGATGCAGTGCCGTGAGGCCTGGGGACAGTGCCCATAAGTCCTTCACATCCCAGGGCCTCGGATCCTTTTGTTCAAAGAACCTCCTAGCCACTGAGCCGTCCACCTGGTCTGTTACGCTTGGGCACACCTGGAGTAGGCCGCCAAGAGCTCCCTGGGGAAGGAGGGAGGGACCTCAGCCTCCTCGTCTAAACAGACGGCGGGGGTCTCTTGTGGGGACGGTGGTTCCCCGTGGCCCACACAGGCCTGGGCTCTGGCTCTGCTCCACGGCTCTCGGGGCCCCTGGTCACCCTTGGGTGCTCCCCGTCTCACCACCGCCCAGGGCCCCACTGCACCCTGGGTCCCTCTCCCCATTTCTCCACCTTTTTCATGTCACACATAGAAAATGACCATAGGTCCATGTCACACTGGCAAACGGACAAGGCTGCGGTGGAGCAGAGGTTGTGGCAGGGGCTCTGCCCCTCCCCGTCCCAGGGGGCAGGCTTTCAGACTCCTGGTTCTCACCAGCCACTGGCACAGGGACGGGCAGGGGCCACGCGCGTGGGCCTTCCTCCTGCCCCAGAGCTCACGCCACCTCCACAGCTGCTGCCCTCTCCTGCTGCGTCGCTGTTCATTGTGTGCACGTGTGTGTGTGTGCGTGTGTGCAGCACACGTGTGTCCCTTCATCCAGAGAGCCCCCACCCTTCAATTCCAGCCCGGGGCCCCCTCTCAGGGAACATCTCCAAGGCTCCAACTCACCTGTGTGCCTTCTTCAAGATCCTTCCTGCCGCCTCCTTCACAGCTCGTCCATGGTGCAAACTAAAACAAAAACAGATTATGGCAGGACTTCCACCTCTGGCTACCACCAGGGAACTGGCGCCACACTGCCCAGCTGCTGTACCCACTGGGACACTGGGGACGATTCGAGGCAGAGGGTTTCACACTGGACAGGTAGCACTGTACCCCCAAGGGAGCAGAAGGACCATGTGAGTCCCAGGGCCACTGGCTTTCGCCTGGGACCCCTCTGGACCACTGGGTCATCTCACCTGCAGGTCTGATCATGGGGTTCTCTCTCCCCAGATGATGTCTAAGCTCAAGCTCAGAAGAGTGGTCTTGCTGACCAGGAGAGGCACGGGGCTGGCGCAGCGCTGGAGTTAGGGCAGAACATGGTGGGTGGGGAGCTGAGCTTCAGAACCGGCACCAGGTCTAGTGGAGCTTTCGGCTGCATATCGATCGGCACATGTGGGGAGCTTCTCCACAGGACCTGCAAGAATGGAGGGAGAGCCCCAAACGTCCCAGGCCGTCCACGGACACCAGAAAGGGCACCTGGAGTGAGTCACTGTAGACCTACCCAACCCACCTTCACAACCCACCCGAGAGAGACGGACAAGAGAGCAAGTGACCGTTTGTCAAAACAAAACTAGGGACAACAGAATCCAAACGGTCAGCCCGACAGCTTCGCCGTGTCCAGCACTCAACGAAAACGACCCCACACCCGAAGGGGTAGGAAAGCACCCTAGGACCAGGAAAGAAAGAAGTCCACAGAAACTGGCCCCCAGGAGACCCAGGTTTGCAGTTAGGGACGGAGACTTTAGAGCTGACAGTATTTGGACACAGCTACTCGCAGTGAACACACGGGAACCTTCATACAGAGTGGAAATACAGACAGACCAACCGGATGTCAGGACAGAGGAACACGACATCAGAAACTGCTCCTGAAGGGGCTCAGGGGCCGCCGACAGGGCAGGAGAAAGGCCGCGATTGGGTGAGGGGGCCGTAAAGAAGAGAGAGAAAGTGCTGGGGCACCACGAGCCTTGTAACCAGAGGAGCTACCAAGAGAGCCGTGGACGCACCAAGTGGGCCAAAAGAGACCTGAGGGACTGACAGTGGGCAGGAGTCTCTCCCGATTCAGGGAAGAACATCAACGCACAGACTCAGGAGTCCCAGGAGCGCCAAGGAGGAACACCAAGAAACCTGCACCAGTCACGGCCAAGCCCGCAAAGCCACCTGTCGCACACAGGGGACACAGGACAGATGGCATCTGGGTTCTCAACTCAACCAATCGGAATGTGGATCAGCGGGCGCTCTCATGGCTGACTCTGATACCCGCCGTGGTCCCGTGAGAGCCTGCCTTGCCTTTAGGAAGCGCTCACCAAGAAAGCGCTGAAGGGCAAAGAGACAGCCGTGACTCCTCCGTGGGCTCCCACGGGTGAGGGAAACGGGAGCCTGGTGTCTGGGGAGAGGAGCCTGTGTGATTCGTGCAGCTTCTCTGTAACTGCAAAATTACAGACTGTCAAAATAAATTCAATAGAAGCTAATCATGGGGCAGTGGCTTAACATCAGTGCAGAGTGAGCGCTCAGAAGGCAGAGGCCGCCCCGTGTGTTTGCAGGATGGGCTCAGGAGGAGCAGCTGGTGACGTTCCTGTGAGCCCCAAGGCTGCTCCCAGCTCTGCTGTCCAGTGCCCCGGGGACCCCAGTCTCTCCCTCCCCTGGCCCTTTACCCCAGCAAGCTAGTCTCCTTGGTGACCAGGGTGCTGGACCACTGAAGGGCAGCAAGTTGTCCCTGTACCATGTGGAGGACATCAAAGCATAAGTGAGCCGTCAGCAGACTTCCTGCCCCACAGGTCTCCTCGGGACAGCTCTGTCTCCAGATGCCATATGACCCACAGGGCTGAGCAGGACGTCACTGTTCTCAGGACATGCACAAGCTGTCCCCAACATGTCCCCAGTGCTAGCATGTCTCACGTCACCCTGTGCTGCTACTCCCCTGCATGTCCAGTGGCCCCAGGTGGGCTGGAAGCCCCTTGAAGCAGACCCCCTGCCACCTGCCTGCCTCACACCCTTCCTCCACCCTGGGGACAGACCTGGGCTCAGGCAACACTTGGGGATGCCAGGGGCTCAGTGACCAATGCTAGGAGCTGGAGTTGCAGCTGGACAATGCTGCCCGGGCAGGAGTACACAGCTGCCAATGTGCCTGGCCATCAAGGGCGCCCGAAGCCAGACGTGGCCTGGGTGTTCTCTGGACACGTTCACTCACGCTCGCACCTCTCTGCTGCATGCCACTGGACAGGGTGCAGCACAAACCCTCAGAGGTTGCCCCTGCCAGCCCCACGCTCTGGCACACCACTCCCTGCCGTGCTCCCAGCATCCTGCATGCCACACCATGGACCGCCCAGAGGAGAGCCTCAGGACCTCGGAGAGGAGCCCAGCAGCAGGCAAGCTGGGTGTGTCTGTCTGGTCCTTTCACACCCTGTGCAACCCTGACCTGCAGCCCTGCCAAGCACCACTAGCTTGGGCTCCGGTGTGGGAACCTGGATCCTCCACTGGGTTCCCGGCTCCCTGGCTGTCCCGATATGTCTGAGAGCCACCTGCCACCTCTTACCCCCCACTTCCTCTATAACCCTCACTGTGTGGCTGTGGGAATTGAAGGAGAAGATGGCGTTAAGAGCCAGCATGGCATCTGGCGCTGCCCTCAGCTGCTGGTGACTGCACCTAGTGCCACAGGTGCCCTGTGAAAGCAGGGTTGGTACTTTGGGATTTTCTCAGCAAAACAGTCTTGACATCTTTGAAAGGAGGGCAAGATGGCAGGGAGCTGAGGATGCACCGTGCGCCTGTCCCTCTGGTGCTCAGGAAGGCCCCGCCCCTGCAGTTGGTGTCCCCTGCCCTCCTGCTCCTGGTCCCTGGTTCACAGAGAGCTGGGGCAGCGGAGGCTGCAGGAGGTACTGGGTTGTGGGCCTGGGGCCTCGCCAAGCCTCTGCACCCGTCCTCCCATCGGTGCCCTCGTTCTTTGGAGGGACACTTCATGTCCTCGAAAAGCACTGCTCTGGGCCACCTGAGTCCCGGCGGCAGTGGGAAGGAGCCAGGGGAGAGGCAGCTGGCGGAGGCTGGATGGCTCCCTGGCCTCCAGGCGCCCGAGGCCTCTGGGATTATGTGGTGCTGATTGTCTTGGGGTTGGCGGGACCCAGGAGGCGGGGGGTGGGTGGTGGTGGTGGTGGTGGTGGTGGTGGGGGTGTGTGTGTGTGTGGGGGGGTCCCTGCTGGTGAGCTGTTCCTACACTGGAGGGGGTGGGGGAGGGGGTGGGGGAGGCCAGGGAGCACCGGTCTCCAGTTCTGCTGGGAGAGAAGATTCCGGAATGAAGCTGGGGTTGTGCTGTCTTTCCGAGGAGAAGCCTCCTGCCTGTGAGGAAGGACCAGCCAGGTCCAGAGTCCCCGTGTGAGGAGGGCTGAGGGTCACACGGCCCCACATGACTGTAATGAGCAGAGGGCATGAAGGGAGTGGGTGGGGTGGGCAGCTCTGGGCAGCTGGAGACACCACCCCTCCATCTCCAGCACCTGAAACTGACCCCCTGTGAGGCCCTGAGCCCCACCCAGTCCACAGGGAGCCCTGAAGCTCTTGGAGTCAGCACCCGTGGCCAGCGGCACCCAAACTGGAAGGGCGTGGGCCAGGTTCAAGGTCAGCTTCCCCGTCCCTCCTTGGGGGGCAGCTGACCTCCCACGCCGTGGCCTCCGACAGGCCTGCTGGATCCTTCTCTGCCCTTCCCAGGGGCAGGACAGCTGGGCTGGGACGGCTTTCTCAAAAGACGTCCCCCAAGAGGGCTGATGCCAACCGCCCTGCAGGCCTCTGCTGCTGACTGAAGGGTGGGACTTGGAGGGTGCTTGGTCTGCAATGAGCATGTGAAAATGCCAAGTGTCACGGTCACCCAGGCACAAAAGTGACTCCAGGAAAACAGCAGGAGTCTTGGTGACAGAAGGACAGCTGTGCCAGGGCTGGTCCAGGGACACCTGACCTGCAGAGCAGTGCCCTGCAGACTGGCTTGGGCAGGAAGGTCCTCCTCGGTGGGGGGAAGGGTAGGTCTCAGGAGGGGAATGCTGGGGAGGGAGAGAGGGCCACCAGGGTGGACAGGCCAACAGGACAGAGAGAGCAGGGAATGGGCAGGCTTCGGGCAGGGGTGGGGTGAGCGTGCCAGAGATGGGGGTGCACAGAAGCAGCCAGGGTGAAGGCAGGACCCTGGCTGACAGCCCAAGGGCTGGCTTGAGTCTGTCTTGATGCCTGTTTCCAGCTGCTGTGTTGGTCAACCCCACAGTCGGCTACCCTCTCTGTGCCCAAGGGCTTGTGGCCACTCAGCTGTCCAGTCCTGGCTACCATCCATGGCACATTGACCAGAGGGTCCAGGTGGGTCTTGGTAGCTCTGCACAAGGATGCAAGAGTCTCCACGTGGCTCCTGGCCACGCCCCAGTCTCATGGGCAATAACTCCCTGTGTCCACATGAAGCTTTGGTGCTGCACCTGGCAGGGCAGAGCCCCTGGCAAAGCAGGCAGCTGTCCACACAGCTCGAGGCATCCAGCAGAGACAAACACTCCGGAAGATGCTCGAGACACTGAGGCTGGCTGATGGGAGGCTGAATGCTGATGGCCATCACCGGTCACCTTAGTTCCATGAGACCCTGCACCAGGCCCACAGGGACAGAGAGACAAGCAGGTTTAAGTCCCCACACCTGCGGCACCGTGGTCCTGCAGGGCTGGCAGGACCTGTCCCCCAGAGAGCTCACCCTGAAGGCCAGGGCAGGAGCAGGGGCGCTCAGTGGCCTCAGGCTCTGGTCCATCCTGAGGCTCAGGCACTACTGGCATTTCCCACATCCAGGGGGCCCAAGAGCTGATCCTGAGAGGTTAACTGACCACCGATTACGAGGAGCAGCCTAACGGAATGGGCAACCCTGGCCAGTTCCAAAGCAGATGCTGTTCTCAGGGTTACAGCCAAGAGTTTCCCTTCCATCTTAATCAGCTCACGGTACAAAGAGCACAGCAAGTCCTCCCCCGGGGGCAGCCTGGACCTTGTGACGGTCAGTCGCTATTTCCAGAGTCAGGCCAGCCCATCTTCCTGCTCAGCCAGCAGAGCCACTCCTTTGTCCTGGACAGAGGGACAGATGGGCCAGGGCCAGATAAGCAGCTGAGGCCCTGGGCTTCAGGAAGTCCCACACCCTCTGCCAAGGGCTTCTCTCCCTGGGCCTCGTCCCACCTGGGACTGGGCGACTTAGACTCCAGTTTCCAGGAACAACTAAGGTGACAGCAGCTCGGTGGCCAGGGTTGCTGGGTTACGAGCCCTGCAGCTCACAAGGCTGTGTGGTCCATGAGAGGCGGGGCTCCCCTGTCCAGTGCCCCCGGCCAGCCCCATCCACCCTGGGCCAAGTGTCTGCAAACCGCGGCACTGAGCTAAGGTTTCCAAGAGCCAAGTGGCCATTCTTGGATCCGTTTCCTGAACAATCTATGAGCCAGGACCCAGGAACCCTTCTAGGAGGCGATCTGACTGATACTGGGGAACAGGTATGAGCAAGAGGCTCAGCGCCGGCTATTGATGTGAGGGAGGTGGCACACGCCCCGGCAGCCCTGCCACACAGAGTGGGCTGCAGCGGGCACAGCACGTTGGCGCAGTGGGACCACAGGGCACAAGTGGGCGTCACCCAGGATAGTGGCTGGGCACAGGTCTGAGGTGAACCCTCCACCAGAGAGCTTTGTCTCCCGAAGCCCACGCACAACTCCCTGCGGCAGAGGCGGCCGGTTGCCCATGTTTCCAGACCAGAAACGGAAGCTCAGGGTTCCCTGCTCCACCAAGGCCACGCCCGGCCCCTATGAAAAGCAGTTCTCTGCGGAAACTTGGTGCGGCCAGGAGAGCGACCACCTGGCAGGGCACTTGGTGGGCATCTGCAGAGCTCTGCGTGGGGAGCAGCTGGTCCCGACAGTGCCCGCAGGACACAGGTGCCCGCTCTGCACAGGAAGGGGCCAGGGAGCCTCGTGCGGGCGAGGGTTCTCTGTCATACCCGTTGACGTCTCTGAGCTGTGCGCCAGTGAGTGCGTATGACTTGATAATCAGGAGAAAGCAATACAGCTATTTTTAAAGGCTGGCGATCGACACCTCGGAGGAGAGGGAGGCTGAAGCCAGCTGCCGGATGAATCATCTGGGGACACTCAGTTTAGTGGCATGGCCTGGGAAGGCCCAGGACGGGCCCTGCCTGGGATGACCAGCCCTCACCAGGACAGGCATCGAAGGCCCTCGGAGAAGGGGCCTGGGACCAAGGGGGTGGGCAGATGGGAGGAGGCGCTGTCCCCACAGTTGTGTCACTGACGTGTGGGACGTCCTCCTGCTCTCCCGGCTGCTCTCTGCCAGCAACGAAGGCAGCAGCCCCCACCTGAGCACACACAGATGCAGGCCTCCTGCCAGGGGTGGGGGGTGGGGGGGACTGACACCTTGTCCCTTTCTGGTTACGCAGAGGAACAGCCCAGCGAGGAGCCAAGAGTCTGCTGGGTGGCTCTAGACCCGTCCTGGTGGAGCTGGGCCTGAGCAGGGGATGGTCTGTGCAGCAAGCCCACCTGGACGGAGCACAGCTGCCCCGGGACATCAGCAAAGGAGCCTGCTCCTCCCGGCTGCACGGGCCTCCCCAGCGCAGATGCCGCTGTCTGGCTGCGGGTTTCTTCCTGTTTTGCTAAACTCCCGTCTCTGCTTCTGAGAGGGCACCTGCCCCACTCCCAGCACAAGGTCCCCAACAACAAAGCAAGGCGCTTCTGGCCGCATGTTCCCTTGATGGATAGACGGGGCACAGAAAATGACGGGCGCGGAGGGGCAGGTGGTCGTGGGAAATTAAACAGCCTCCCAGAGCCATGCATCATTACAGCCTCATTCCTTCCCTGGCCAGGGGTCAGCAGGCCTCTCCCAGAGCCATCCATCACCCCTGGGTCCCACTGCAGTCTCCCCAGGATGCTACCACCCACCAGCCACCTAGCGCAACGGCCTGCCCCTGCGCTCAGAGTGCCTCTGAGTGCTGCCCCGAATGGAGACTTAATTGAAGCACACACAGCCCTCTGGTGCACGTGCCAAGGACAGACCCCCCTGGAGTCAGCCGCATTCATTACTTGGCTGTCTTGCCCACAGACCTGCCTCCGTGGCCGAGGCAGGCTCCTGGAGGCTCTGCTCTGCGCTCTCAGGATCCACACGAGAGGAGAGGGGCCGCTTCAGCCCGGGTGGGGTGGGTTACAGGGGCCAGTTCTGCCAGTGAGATGCCCACAGTCCTGCCAGGTGCAGGTGTTCCCAGCCCCCGGTGACGCCCCTCTCTCCACGGCCCTCCCTGGGCTGGGCTGGCAGAGCTGCTGGCTGGTTACGGCCACCCTGGCCACCCTCTGTGGCCTGGCCTAAAGCAGTCTCTGTGGCTGTGGAGTGCCCACTGTGGCGTAACACACAGCCCAGAGGACACCCCACGCGGGGCCCTAGCTGAGTGCCGGGCTGGGGGCACAGGGGCAGAGGAGGAGGGGGGCTTTCTTCATGAGCCATCCA
The DNA here is from genome assembly GCF_052094955.1 of Ictidomys tridecemlineatus. Classification (NCBI taxonomy): domain Eukaryota; kingdom Metazoa; phylum Chordata; class Mammalia; order Rodentia; family Sciuridae; genus Ictidomys; species Ictidomys tridecemlineatus. Next base: position 208,432,216 of record NC_135480.1, on the reverse strand, counting down.
GGGCAGGAGCGACTTGGGGTGGGGGCTGTGTGCCCCTCCCCTGCTGTCTCCACGCCACCCTCCATCCCACCTGAGACTCAGAAGCCCTCCACCATATCTGCAGAGAGTGACAATGACTGTCCCCATGTCTCCAGGGACAGGCTGCTCACATGGCGGCTCAGGCCACACGGTCCCCCTGGAGCAGTGGGCCACGTGTCCAGCAAGACCAGCAGTGTGAGACCGAGGGCTTGGTGGGCAACCTGTGGCTGTGCGAAGACCCTTGGGCCGGCTCTCGGGGCTGGGCTGGGGTCAAGGGCCTGGACCTGGAAGCAGAGAGGAAATCTTGAGGCCGTTCCCCATGCACCTGTCTCAGAGCCAGGGGTGACTCCTCACCTCTGTCCCCCCAGAGCTAGGGAACCATCACCCCGGGGCCCCTCGAGCCCTAGAACATCAGCATCAATCGCCACACGACAGCCTGAGCCCAGCCCCTGAGCGCCTCGCTGGCCCACGGGCCGCCCCCGGGCTTCCTTCTTCCCACACGTGCCTGCCGGGTGCTGAGGAGCATGTGGAGCCTCTCCCTGTTCTCAGCAGGGGGAGTGGGGGAGTGGGGGACTGCAGAGGTGTCGCAGCCTGCATAAAAATAGCCCGTCTATTAAGAGGTGAGAACCTGGTGCCATGGGGGGCTGGGGGAGGCGCCTGTGCTGCTCCTTCCCAGGAAACCAGGGCCCGGCTCTGCTGGCCCTTTCCCACACCCCCATGGACACCTGGGCTAGCGCTGGGGGTCGGGGCATCTCCATCTTATCACCTTGACACAGGGGGTTTCAAACCTAGGACGTCCTTGATTAGGTGCCACCCAGGGCTTGTTGGTGTGCTGGCAGGGACTGTCACCTCTGACACCCGTCGGCAGCACACAGGGGTCCTGGGGGCCCAAGGACTGGGGCGTGCCACATAGACCTGGCTGCACAGTGCGTGGGACAGAGCCTGCAAGTGGAGCTGGAGCAGCCTCGGAGGCAGCGGGCGGAGGAGGCCCCCTGCCCACAGCCGGGCGTGGCCCAGCCTGCCCGCACGGTCTCCCAGGTGGTCATGCTGCGGCCCTCCTGCCCTGCTGAGTCCAACAGCTCACCATCTGCACGCCCACTTCCAGGTGAGTTGCCCTCAGGCCTCTGGTGGCCTCCACAGCCTCCTGGTAACCCCTCATCCTCAAGAGGCCCAGGCTGCCTCCACTAGAGCCTCTGTGGTCCCATCTTAGCTCACTGGGTCCCCTTCCCTGGGCGCCAAGCGGCACTCACAGCCCACCTGGGAGGTGGGTGACTGCCTGCTCTGGTGCTGGCACTCACTGGCCATCCTTTCCCTTGGAATGCAGTGTCTAGGGTGAGAAGGGACCACCAGGGTGGACCAGTGTGGACGACAGCACACCCCTCACTAGGGTGGACCAGTGTGGACGACAGTACACCCCTTCCCCTGACACCCTGCCCACCGCCTCCTCCCAGGCACCCCATGCTCATGGCCACGGTCCATGCTCACCACCCCTGGAGCTCAGGGACCTCAGGTCTCTGTCTCTCAGACCCATCTTTCAGAAAGTCCTATCCACGTGGCTTAGTGGCCAGCTACTGCCCAACCTGGACCAGGCCATTTCCTGCTCCAAAGTCTTCAAGGCTCCCTTGGAGCCAGGACCAAGTCCGTGTTCTTGACTGGCATTGGGGGACACCTGGACAGTGCCCACAGGTGGAGCCGATTTGTCCCACCCGCCCCCACATCTGCTGTGCCCTTCACCTCCCTGACACAGGGTCTCCCTTCTCAGCCACGGAGCTGGCCTCAGACTCTGACCTGGGCATCTTCTTGCTTTGAGACGGGGCTCACTGCGTTGTCCAGGCTGGTGTTGGACACTCAGGCCTGGAGCAATCCCTGCTTCAACTCTTCAGCAGCGGGGACCACGGCGCCCAGCCGGACCTTCCAAGGTGAGGGGCCCTGACTGCAGGCTGAGGTGTTCTGGGGTTTGGGGTGAGGTCACTGTGGATCATGTGCGTTTCTGGAGCCCTGACAGGAAGGGTCAAGCCCTGGGTGGAAGGCTTCACTGTGGCCACAGCCCTGGAGGCTGAGAACTAGGGCCGACCACGGGAGAGGTCAGTGCGAGTTGGCGGAGGCTAATGAGCTGTCAGTGTGCACTAACCCACTCCGGCCAGCGGCGCTTGAGCTGAGGGTCGTCAGGAGCCCTTGGGGGGCAGTGTGAGCCCCGTGGTCACAGCTGCAGAGACCTGCACACCATGCCACACACGAGGGTCCCCAGCCCATGCTCAGCTTGTCCTCGGTTCCTGGCTCGGCTCAGCCCAGCTCCGATGGGAGGGAAGCCGGAGAGAGAGGCTGTGGCAGGAGGAGACGCGGGGCCTGGCCGTGCACTGGGCCCCGCTGTGCCACCAGGTGCTCAAGGACATCAGGGACAGGTGGGAAAGGAGCCAGAGAAGCGGCTGCGGGAGCCCTCCGCAGAAAGAGGAACGGAGCTGCTGGGCCTCTTACAGCCTGGCAGTGACCTCCCGTCCTGCTGAGGTCTGCTGTGAAGTCTGCCGAGTGGCCCAGGGGCGAGGTCACCAGGGGCACCTCGGAGGCCGGCTTCCCCGTGGACATTTCAGTGAGGAGACCCAGGCCAGGCCACTCCGGTGGCTCTCCCCAGCTGGTGCAGCCAGCAGGGCTGAGCAGGAGAGGCCCCTGACTGTCCGGGTCATGTGGTGAGCTCTGGTCCTGTGGCTGCTGCTTTCCAGAGACCTGGGACCTTCGAGTCCCTTAGTGACCTGAGACTCAGGTCTCCCTCTCTTCAAAGGAACAGCAAGCTCCAGTCACAATGCTGGGTGCCTGGGGTGGCAGGAGGCCATGCACGGGGAGGGCGGGGAGAAGATGAACCGTCCCCAGGACCCAGCCCAGAAGACAGTGCCGGCCAGCAGCTGTCCCTCCCCAGCCTCGGTGGCTGCAGGGATCCTGGGGCTCGAAGGGTAAGCTCCTCCCCAACACCAGTCCAGGCAGGTGGGCTGGGGCCGCAGTGCAGGGCTCAAGTCCTCCCTGCAGCCGCCACAGAGGACTTGCAACGAGGCCTGGCCCCAACCCCCCTGGCCCTCACTGTCCTCGCTGGCAGGTGTCATCGTCACCTGCAAGCCCAAAGGCACTGGCCCAGATCTGAGCCCCACCGTGAGGAAGGACAGAAGAAGACAAACAGGCAGAAAGGAGTCCCACAGGAAGGACAGGAGCCGCGATTCAACCCCAGGCTCCACAGACCTCCCAGGCCATCCACTCCCAGGCTGCTCTCTCCCAAGCCTTCACTCCCAAGTTTCTGGGAAATCGGTAAATCTTAGACCATAAATCTACCACTTATGATAATTAGCTTGTGCATTGTTAATGAGCTCGCCAATAAATAGATGAAGTAAAGACAGCTGTGACATTTTAAGAAACCTATAATATAGGGGACTTTCCAATGTCATGTACCTATCAGATAACGAGACGGGCCAACTGTCACAGCTGGCTGGGGAGACACTTTCCCTGTGGATAAATACATGACCCAGACACAGAAGGGGGCAGGCCGTGCTGGGGAGGCTGGAGGAGCAGCACAGGACAGGTGGCACGGAGGTCCCTTCCCTGGGCCTGCTGGGTCCTGGCCGGCCCGCTCACCCACAGTCTCCCTTGCCCTCCCTGTGGCCTCCCTGGCCTCTGTGCTGGGGGTGCCAGGCTTGCTCCTCCTCCGGGCCTCTGCATAGAAGTGACCACGTCCTCTCCTGGTGGAGGGCCTGGGGGAGCTGATGGACCCATGGACTGGGGGTCAGCAGGAAGCTTCCAACCCCCACCTGTCCTAAGACACGGGGCTCAGTGGGGACTATTAAGTCCAAGGTGGCTGTGGCCAGAGGCACCCCAGGGCCTGAAGAGCCAAACTCTGGCACTGGAGAGCACAGGTGTGGCCCTCTACTGCACGCGGAGCCAGTCCCTCATGTTTCACCAAAATGACACACGGTGACATCCATACTCAGGGCCACTGTGAAGGTGAGGCCCAGCCAGGTCCATGGAGCCAGGAGCCCAGGCTGGACCCCTGGATGTGCCCTGGCCCTGCTTGGTCTACTCTCTGTGCACCTGACCTCTGGTCAGTTTGACCCCTCCTTGATTTCTAGAAGCTACCGCAAGAGCCGGCAGTGGGGGACTGGAGGCCAGCTCTCCAACTCCTGTTGACCAGGTGGGCAGGCTCCTCAGCCCAAAACCCAGAGTGCCCCTGGGGGACGGCAGGGAGAGCTGTGGGTCAGCAGGGTGGCCTCCCACAGGCCTCTTCGAATGCACACCCCTGAGTGCCAGAAGTGGCTGGGCAGGAGTCTCACGGTCACGGGCTGGCTCCAGCCTCCCAGTGACCACTCCATCTGCCTGCCCCTGAGCACAGCTGTGAGCCCGGACAGCACTTCCACGGCACCCCTGGCCTCCATGTCCACCCACAGTTGGTCCTGGGCTTCTCCTACTGCCCAACGCTGGGCTCTAATCCGAGGCAAGGGCAGCACCTTCCTGAAACCGGATGGCACAGGGATGGCCTGTCCCCAGGAGTCCCCACCTGCTGGACGGCTGGGGCTCCATGTGCCTGGCAGGTGATGCCACCCAGTCCCGGACAGGGTCAGGGCCCAGGGGTGGGTCATGTGAGCACAGCAGAGCTAGAAGGCACCCAGGGTCCTCGGAGCTGCAGCCTTTCCATGCACCACCCCAAACATGAAGGGCCCTGAGAGACACCCTGCTAACTCTGCAGACCCTAAGAAGTCCCACACTCTTGGGCTTTGTGTGACCCGGCTCCCCTCAAAACCTGTGACCAGAATCATTGTATCAGTCAGGCCAGGCAGAAGTAGGCTGCACGACAAGCAGCCCCCAGGGCCAACACGTGCTCTGAGTCCCATGGGGTTGCTAGGGGAGCTCTACTCACTAGAGCGGCTCAGGGACCCAGGGTGAGGGAGGCGGGGCCATCCTGGTGCAGAGTCAGTCATCACAGGAAGCCCTTCGCAGGCTCCTAAGGCCTCCGCCCAGAAGTGCCCGTCATCTCCCTGCCCATCTCTCATTGGTCAAAGCCAGCACATGACCACGCCCACCTCCTGTCAGGGCCACACCCCTTCCCAGTACCCCTGGGGCCCAGTACTGAGATCACCACCACCCTATGCATACCTGGAGAGCCCCCCAGACCCGGGTGTGGGAGATGCCGATTCTGTGTATTAGTGACCCAGAGGGGGACACGTCCCAGCTGAGCTTTACACCAGCGCCCCCGGTAAACACCACCTGGCTGCTTTTCCGAGGCTCCCCAGCAAGGCTCCTGCTGCTCTCCTGCATTCTGGATCTCGTGTTTATTCCTGTGGAAAGTGTCTCCCCAGCCAACTGTGACATTTGGATACTGAGTCACTGTTTCGGTTCATCCTTGACGTCCCACGAAGATGGTAAACGTCAAAAAAATATTGTGGACGCTGAGTCTTGCTTACATGTTTCCTGGAAGCAATTTTTAAATTAATGACTAACATGAAATAAAAACAAACAGAACACAAGTCGGGCTGTGTCCCTGGGCGCAGCTGAGGGGACGCACAGTCTGGGGACGGCAGAGACACATGCACAGTGAGCTGAGGGGCCGAGTGCGGGCAGTCCCAGGGGAGGTGGCCAGGGGCCACGGCCTCCGCAGCCCCCGAGCAGCCAGCCAGCAGCCCCGTCCCACCTGGGCCTCTCGGAGTCACGGGCAAGGCCTTTCCCTTTCCCCGTCTGTGAGGAGGGTGGCGGTTCCCCTCTCTCTCTGCCCCGTCAACTCCTCTCTGCCCTCCGTGGAGTCGCCGCCCTCATCTGCTGGCCTCAGCTCAGGGTCTAGCCCTGGGAGGTGGGTGAGGCGAAGGCCGGGCCTGCTCAGGCCGCCCACGTCGCTGGCCTCTGCTTTACCATCTGCACACGAGACCTAGAGCGGCCCCTCCTGGGGTGGACACGGGTCAGAGTAGTGACACCGATGGACGTGGAAGCAGTGATCTTCTTTCTTCGGTGGCTATGAAAGTCCACGTAGCCCCTTCCCTGGCACAATGTGTCACGCAGAGGGACCTGCAGGGATTCCCAGCCAGGGCCACTCCTGTTCCCTGTGCCCTCGAGGCAGGGTCAACATCTTAGGTGGACAGCAGGAGACCTCAGAGACAGCGGTGTCCCCGGCCCTGCGCTGGCCTGCGCGGACCTGTGTTCTGGAGCTCCTCGGACCCCAGGGGCTGGGCCAGCCGTGCTGACACAGAGGCTTGGGCCTGTGACCTACAACGTCCCCTCCCTCCACAACCCCATGGTTCTCGGCCGAGGTCAAGAGGCTGAGGGCCTGTACAGGGGCAGCGCTCCACAGATCTCCCTCCACAGACAGCACCCGCTTTCCTGCTGTGCCAGCTCTGACTGCGGCAGGGTGCTTGGTGCGCCAGGCCCAGGCTCCGGGGTCCTTCCTTCCCCTCCTGGACCCTCCAGAGGTCATCTTGGCCTCCCTCCCAGGAAGCCCACTGGACCCAGCCTGGCTCACCTGCACACCTTGCAGCTCCTGGACCCAGCATGTGGGACTGGAGGGAGGACTAAGGGCAGTTTAAGTCCCCAGATCATTGCGCGGTGCTCAAAGGCAAGCTCCCCCCACCCTGCCTTCTTCATGCACCTGCAGGATGACCTCCCTGGCCTGTACCTGCCTGAAGCCAGGGCGACATGGCATCTGATGGCTCTGGGTTGGTCCCCCTGTGCATCCCTCTGAGCTTGGTGGCTGCACACAGTGAGCAAGTCCAGAACAGGTGACCCTGCAGCCAGCATGCTGCCAACACCTGCCCTTTGACCTCGAGACCCCTGGGGTCCTGGGCCCCTGGCACCCTGGTCCATATGCAGGCGAGGTCATCCCATCTTGGTGAGAGGAAGCGCAGGCTGCTCCACACCAGGACGGGCGTAGGCAGGGCTCAGGGCGTCCATAACTCACAGGCCACTAAAGTCATGACCAGGGCAGGAGTGGAGAGCAGCCGTCTCTCAACCTCCTCCAGTTCCCACAGTCTTGGGTCTGCTAAAATGTGGAACCCGTTAGGAGGAGGAAGGAGGAAAATGAGAAAAGCCGGGCGCTCCTCCGCCCAGCTGCGGGGCAGTCGGGAGAGCAGGTGTGAGCCCTTGGCCCCCTTCACCCAAGACTGATGGCGGGTGTGTGTGTGTGTGTGTGTGTGTGTGTGTGCAGGTCTCCAATCTCAGGGCTCTAAGAGGCCCAGGGAAAGCCAGCTCCATGCACTTGTCATGTAAATTAGTGTCCTTGCAGGGCTCTTGCATGTGTCTTGCTGGCTGCCGTGTGGCTGCCAGGGGCACGCAGACAGAGAGGCATTCATCATCCTGCGGAGTGGATCTTCTCAGCCCAGAGTGGCCACATCTCGCTCTTCAAGGGTAAACACAGCTTTCTTCCCCTTTAGCCGGGGCCAACCGTGTGACTCAGGAATCAGTGTGGCCAGTCGGGCTTGCAGAGCTGCAGGCCCAAGGAGGTTAACTCCCCCCACCCTAAGCCCTGGATCTTCCCCATGGTCGGGGGACTGGGGGCAGGTAAATGGACACATCTCAAAAGAACTGGAGTCTAGGAGGCACTTCTTCAGTCCTCTGGCATGTTTTGTTAACAGGAATAAGAAGGTTGATTGTTTGGATGTGGGCACAGGTTAGACTTCAATAAGAACTTCCAACAGATTAGTCTTGAACTGCAAGAAGAAGTTCTGAGATTGGTCTTCTTAGAAGACTAGACACAGCCCCAGTGCTGGCCTGGCCTCCAGGGAAGTCCAGCAGAGTCTGCAGTGGGGACAGAGGGGGTGAAGATGGCCAGCTGGCTCCGGCTGGGGTTCTCTCACCTCCTGCTGCTCCCAGGACAAGACTCACTAGGTGACCACCACTCCTTCCTGCCGAGGCCAGCAAGGCCAGCAGAAATGTGCACACGGGCGACGGGCAGCAAGCCACACAAGCTGCCCTGGCTAGCTCAAGCCACACAACGGAGATGACCAACATGACGAGGGGTTTGCCGGCAGGACACGGGCAGTTCACAGCCTCGGGAGGACATGGAAGAGCCCCACCCAGAAAGCACCGGAGCCGCCCCCGGGGCCTGGAGGGAGCTCCACATGGATCTGCCGGGGAGAGGGGTGTCACCTTTGGGACTGTCCACTCGAGCCTTGGGCTGAGCAGGAGAAGGTGGTCAGCTAGCCAGGGCCATGGGCTCACCCTGGCCAGGCGAGGGCAGCAGCTGACCCGCAGTCCCCACAGAGGGCTCCAGGGGAGGGGAGGGCGCTGAGCAGACGGAGGCCGTCCTGCCTGGGCGTTAGGAGAAGCCTCTGCTCCACGGTGTCCTCTCAGGCTGTGGACAGAGGAGGTGAAGTGACCGCTGACTAACAGGCACGTCCTCATCTGGGAGAACGGGGAGGGGGCAACAGTGCTGCTGAGGTCCCAGGCAGGGCCTGCGCGGCTCTGGGGAGCACAGATCCTAAGCACCACCTGGGGCCAGCCAGCCCAGCCCAGGCTTTGTGTCCACTCCCTGATGCCCGTCATGGCTGCACGGGGCGGAGGGTCTCACAGACCAGGGGCTGTGCCACCTCTCCTCCCCTTCCCCTAGACCTCGGTGGAGCACAGGTGTGGCTTACCGTAGCTACTCCCTTTCTGTAACAGGTAGGGTGCCCACACGGCCAACTAAGGGTGGCCATGCAGTTAGAAACCCTGGTTGCTCCGTGATCACGGCACTGGAACCAAGGTGTGAAATAACTTGTGCATCTACACGTTGAATGCACTTCTGAGCTCTCTGGCAGCCAAGGAAAAAAGAGACAATGAAAAAAGATGGGTTAGGTATGTCTGGCAAAGCAGAGAAGAAGGTTCTACAGAGGACAGAAGCCTTTCTGACCCCAATCCTGATCGCTCTGGGCACACACCAGATCCTCAGCTCCTATTCCACCCTCCAGCCAGAGCTCACTCCCGGTCTAGCATCTGTGGTCTTTGAAGAACCCCTATGTCCTGGCCCTCCGTCCTGACCCCGGACTTCCTAACTGCATTCTGTTGTCCATGTTCTAATACAGTTTCAGAGGATTTTAATGGCGGAGAAACTATTCTGTAGGGTGTGCTCACAGAAGACTTGTCCCGCCAGGCCTTTGCCAAGCTCACAGAGTAAAACTAGTGAGAGCGAGCCCTGCTGGCCATGAGTACATATGACGTCACACCCTGCAAGATACATAGGAAATGTCACCTGGTCCTGTGAGGTGGACGCAGCTCAGCTCACACCCGTGAAACCCTCAGGGCACTGCGGCTCTGGGGTGGATGGCATGTCCTTGTGGGCTTATCCTGGTGGAGAGGGACAGTTCTGCATGGGCAGTGGACACGGGGAGCCTGTACATGAGGGGCCGGGCGCCTGGGAAACCTACGCACCTTTGCCCAGGTTTGCTGGGAACCTAAAACTGCTCTAAAAACCATTTTTTTCAAAAAGCTGGGGAAAACAAATCCAGTGAAGCAAACTTAAAAAGATAATAGCAGCGCAAGCTATGGTCACTGGGGGTATATGGGGTCCTCACGCCGTCCAATTTTTTGTCACCACAGTGAAAAAGGAGATCCCTTGATTCTGTTAGCGAGGCAGGTGAGGGGACACTCGGAGCCTGGGCCACCGTGCACAGTCCCCCAGCCCTGTGACAGCTTGGAGGCAGGACCGGCAGGTGTCCACCGAGAAGGCAAATCTAGTTACGGAACCCTTGGCCCTTAACAGGTTATGGTTTGAAAACAAAGTGTGGCTCTGGTTTTTAACATAGCATTTGTTTCCTGAGATCTTGTTTTTTCTCCATTCAAAATCCACAGGAGGCCCGTCCCACAGGGTGATCGGAGGGCGGGCCAGGTGGCCAGTGCCTTTCCTGATCCCTGGAGGGGACTCAGCCGTCCAGCAGGGTGGTCTGTTCCCATGCTGGACACCACGTGGACAGCCGGCCGCACTCTGTGGCTTCACTCTGTCCATAGGATCTTCTGAGATTGTTCCGTGTGACATCCATGTAACACGTGGATTTCTAGCTCACACGCATGTGCCGGGTGGTGTCCCCCTGAAGGATCATAGGACCACAAGAAAAGGGAGTTGGGACGAGGGACCTCGGGTTCCAGGCTTGTGCGTGACACGGGGGAACATGGGCCTGCGCCCCTAAGGGCTGACCCTGGGCAGACGGGCCGGGTCCCAGGTGGGACTGGGGAAGCTGTCCTCAGAGCCGACCGGCGGTCCCAGTGAGGTCCTCCTGCCTCCGGGTCCCAGTGGCAGGACCTCAGCAGACACAGGGACACTGCTCCCTTCTGCTTTCCCAAGCCCTTAGACCGTGTGCGAGCCAGTGCCACCCGGTCACACCCTGCGGGACCCCGGGGGCACCTGGTGGCCAGCTGTCAGGGTCGGCTTGAACCTGCTGTGCTCTCATTGGGGCGCCGGGGCCCAAGGGTGGCCGCTGGAGCCCGCGAGTTCCGGGAGCAGGAGGAGCTGGGCGTCCCAGGGTCCGGGCTCTGGACACGGAGCTGAGCTGCACACGGGAGCTGGGCGGCAGGGCATTCCCTGTGCAGGAGTCTGATCTGGGAAGGGGAGGCAGCAGCAGGGCCCGGCCAAGCGAAAGCTGGGTGCCTCCGTGGAGTGTGCACCCGGTGCTGCCCGGGGCACCCCGCCAGGCCCACCTGCACACAGCCAAGGAGGACGGCCATGGCTGGCCCCCCGAGCCTGTGCTGGCCCACCGCTCCCACCTGTATACCAGGTCAGTCCCCACCCCCACCCCTCTCCTGCAATGGTCATCTGCCCAGCATGTAAGGCCTGGCTTAAGCAGGACTTCTGAGCCCAGTCCAGGCCTCACCTGCACCTGCCGAGCTGGTTCTTACCCAGGTGAGCGCCACGCTGCTTTCATGGGGGGCCGTGTGTCCCTGGGGTGGGTCCTCCCATCCTAGGGCACCCCAGGACCAGCGGGGGTTGTCCTACGTGGTCAGTCAGGGCTGGATCTCAGGAGGGAAGGGGGCTGGCGCCGTGCTCCCCCCAGACTGGAACCCCACAGAGAGAGCATGCTGAGTTCTGACTGCACTCTTGGGAGGATCACCTGGGACCAGGTGACCCAGAGCCCGAGGGCCCTGGGCAGCGGCCAGGAAGGAGTTTCTCTGAGCCCCGAGGGGTTTGCATGGGAAGGACCAGGGCCGGCAGGTCTCTGCCATGTGCTTGGAGGTCCAGCGTCCACCGTTCCAGTGCTTGGCCCCCTCTCAGGTCTCTGGAGGGCCACAGCTGGGCACCCCCCCCACCCCCGTGCACAGCTGGGACTGGAGGAAGGAGCTCCTGAGTTCCTGTGCTGGGGCCCCAGCACACGTCTGGTCAGGTGACCCCGAGGGTGACACCAGGCTGCTGGCCCTGTGGACATACGTAGGGGCGCTCTTCTGCCAGTGGACACCCGTGTTCATGTCACCACTGCCACCACGCGCTTTGGGCCTGAGAACCTGGTGAAGTGTCACATGCCCAGACGACCCTGGGTTCAGACGACCCTGGGCGAGGACGGCTGTGGAAGGCAGGAGCCTTGCTTAGGTCAGGGGGGACTCGCTGGCAGGTGGCCCGGAGCCCCGAGCAGGTCGGCCTGACACTGAGAAGAGGCTCCACTCCACCCAGTGTCCAGAGCCTCTCGAGAGAGAGCTGGGCTGCCCTCCTTCCCCAGGGGGTCTGTCCCCTCGTTCGTCCCCCTGGGAGAAGAGCCGTTCGGGGTCCCTAGGGTGGCTTTCGGTCCCCACCTGGTTTCCTTCCTCCCTCCTGCTCGTCCCCCCCAAGATGGCCACCTCCGCGTCCCAAGTTAGCGCTTCCTCCTAGAGGAGGGATCTGCAGCGGGACCGGGTCAGGCGGCCAGGTGGGTGCCGAGAGGTGGCCCTCCTGTGTGAGCAGGACTGTGACGAGGACAGCGTGTGCAAGCAGAGGGCCCGCCGGCTGGTGGGTGTTCTTCTGAACTCACACACGCTCCAGCGCAACGTGCTCCCGTCAGGGCACAGAGATGCCCGCGGGCTGCCCTCCCCTCCCGTCCCCGCGGGCCGCCGGCCGATGGCTGTGCTCCAGGCTCGTCTTTAATCTCCCTGATTCATTCTTGTGCCTTGGATGAGGCAGATTAATGTGAGGTCAAGAAGTATTTCATCAGTTATTCTGAAGGCTTTATTTCATTTTTATTCAAGAATGTGTAATCCCGAGGAAAAATGACCACCTTCGAGATCAACACTGGAGCCGGCAGCCCTGCTGGGTTCAGAGCCACGAAGCCACAAAGCCGCTTCACCAACAGGGAAACCGAGGCCCGAGAGCGAGAGGGGCCTCCCATCCCCCAGCCTGTCCACAATGTGAGTCTGTGACAAAGCCAGGCCTGTCACCGTGTTCTCCTGACACCCATCTCAGGATCCTACATGCTGTATGGGGACAGGTTTCACGCTGGTCATCTCACAGGAGAGCAAGCTCCTTGGGCCTGGAGGTGATTCACAGACCAACTGCTCTCAGGGACTCTGTGAGTCCAGCGGCCATCTTCCACTGAGTGTTCCTATGCCAGGTCCATGTCCTCTGGTCAAATCCTCCGCTGCTCACAGTGTCCCCAAGTTACAGATGGCAGCAGACCTTGGGCACTGTCCCTTCTGTTCCAGGGACAAAAGCCTCCTAACAGACGGGGCATCTATTGCACTGGGGTGGTGGACACGTGGATTCCGAGGCCTTGTCCGGCTCTAAGAGCCCACAGAGCACGTGCAGGGCTTTGTATTGCTGCCGTGGCAACAGGAGTGGAAAGCCACCTCGCGCCATCTGCAGGTGGGTGAGTGGGGGTCCCATGGGTGGGGATGCTGTGGGCAGGGGTCCCGTGGGTGAGCCTCCCATGGTGGGTGTCCCAGGGGTCTGCCGGCCCCTCTGCCTGGATTCTCCTACAGCCAGGTCGGGGTCTGCAGGGCTGCACCCACTCCCAAGGGACCAGCCGCCTGTCTTCCCCCGCGGCTAGGCCGACGCCGACTCCACAGCGGGCAGCGCCCACCAGACGCTGGGTCACAGCCAGTGGCAGTGCGGCACAAGGCTCACCCCAGGGCAGGAGTTCCAAAGCCAGCTACCAGTGTCCGTGCCATGGCTGCTCAGTGTGGGCGGCAATGTCCCCCCGAGGCTGGCCTGGTCCTGGACTCTCTCATGCTCAAGGAGTCCACAAAGGACACTGCCCGAGGGGCTCTGCAGCCCCCTCTTCCACGGGGACAGTGGTCGCAGAGCGGGGACAAACCTCGGGTCGGCTCGGCTGGGAAGACCAGGTGCTCACGCAGGCCCTCCACGTGGGACGAGGAATGTTGTCATTCCTGTGAAACCCAAGTTTGCCCGGGCACCCCCGCCGTCTGGGCTGGTTTTCTCTGTGTGGGCAGCCTCAGTGGGAAGGAGAGGCCGCAGGGGGTGCTAGGGGCGGGACATTTTGAGCCTGGTCTCCAGGGACATTTCACAACCTAGATAAAAACATGGAGGCGACGGGCACCTCTCAACCCACAGACAGGACAGGAGGAACACTTAGGTGAGGAAGGTCCTTCCAGACTCCAGAGCTCCCGGACATAGAGGTCGGGAGGAGCAGAATGCGGGACCAGCCTCCCGCCCCGTTCAGCCATGGCCAGGGACAGCGGAAATCACTCCTTCCCTCCCACAGACGTCGGTCGGGCCGCGGGACTCTGAGCCCTTGTAAATCCACCAGTGCCCGGAAAACAAATTCAAAAACATTGCAGGTGAACAATGTTTAAATTGAAATCCTAAATATAGTCCTCCGTCATCCTCGCCACCGCCAGACATTAATTACCCTGCAGCTGCCACCAAGGCCGGGGTGCCGGCTAGATCCACTCGATCCCTCCCCTGCAAAGGCAGAATCTGCAAGGCAGTGTCCCGTTTGGATTTCTTTCTCTGACTCTGTTTTAGAGTCACCCTTGGAAAGCTCACGGGGAGACCCAGCTTCCCGGTGGCCCCTCCCCCTCCCCCTCCATCTGCGTCTGGGTCCCTGGGTGTCGAGGCGACTGGCCTTGAACTTGGGGCACCCGTCATCCAGTCGGCTGCATGAGGCGGATGAGGGTTGAGCGGCCGGGCGGGGAAGTCTCTGTAGGAGAAAATGTCTGATTCAGAGGCCAGGCTGCCCGGGGGGGGGGGTGGGGGGGGGGTGGGGGGGGGGAGGGGGCTGGAGACCCCCTGCTGGCCACGGGGAGCCCAGGGCTGTCACCTGAGCCGAGGGGTTTTAACCGCCCCCACCCCGCCCAGGATCTTCCAGTTCTTGGTTACACTTTCAGGCCTCCCCCGAGAAGACCAGGGACCTAAGGGTCAGATGACCACTCCTGCTTCTCGGGGACCCAGGGAGAAGGTTTTTTCTTGCTGGCAGGCCCTGGTCCTGGTCCCCAGGTCAGGTGGGCACCCTGACTCTTACGCAGCTCAAGGGATAAAGTAGGGGGACACAGGGCCATTGGGTCAGCCAAGCACTTGTCCAGGGTGAAGAGAGGAGGGTAACACTGGAAAGAACCTGTTCTGACAAGCTTCCCAGCACCATGTCCTCCCCAGTCTCTGGGGACAATGGTGACAGGAGGGTCCAGCTATCACCAGTCAGTGTTGTCCAGGAGCGGCTGCAGAGAGAAGCGCGTGCCATTGACGTGCACCACTGACGCTCCAACGTGGACAGACGTGCTGTGAGGAGTGTTGATTGGCAGTAGCTGCAGAGATTGTGACAGGACCTGAGACGACGTGCGACAGGATACAATGTAACGGCAGGAGGTGGCCTGTCACACTGCAGCCCTTCCAGGCCCAACCTGAGTGAGGATCATAGTGGGTAGCACTGTCCTCAGTGGGGCAGAGCTGGCCGTGGGTGCGGCCAGCAGCTGAGACCTGGCAGAGAGGTGACCAACACGTTTTCCCAAATGCCCACGTCACCACGGTGCTTTAGATAAGGAAGGACACACAGGACAGAAGATGTAACTTGAGGCTTTGCCTGTCACTCTGCTGTCACCCACGGGTGCCGTGAGGCGGCTGAGGCTTGGGCTCTGGTGGCGTGAGAGTGGGCTTTCTGTCACCACAGCAGGTATGAGCGCTTGGCTAGAGAGGAAGGCGTGCAGAGCTGTGGGCTCTGAAGGGCTCCCTGGAGGCACATGGTGGCAAAGCCTCTGCCTGAGGCTGGGATGGGACACGGAGAGGCAGAGTGAGAGAGGAGACGGGGTCCCACGCTCCTCTTCAAGAGCATGCCCGAGGGACCCCGGGCCTCCCAGCAAAGGTCCACTGCCTCCCAGTGGCACCCAGGGGACCAGTCTTTACCACGCTGGCCTTAAGATCCAAACCACAGCCAAGGGCGTGAGGCTCTGGAGCCGGCCTTCACCAGCGGTGCCTGAACCTGGGGACAACTGGTGGCTGCATAAGGCAGCAGCTGCTTGGGTCCCTTCTGTCACCATTGCCACAAGGACTGTCTCCTGGTGCCACTGTCATTACCCAGGGCCACGGGCAGTGTTACTTTGTCCTTCCCACATCTAGGGACGGCAAGGCCCACGCAGCCTGTGGACAGAGCCTCCACTGTACAGGTCCTCGGTAACAAGAGGGATGGTTTGGCCCCCAGGAAGGCAAAAGAAGACCAGAGAGTCTGTCAGATGTTCCCAGTCATCTGCCCTTTGACTCTTGGGCCTGTTCCAGCCTTTCTGAGCCTTTCTGAGCCTTCTTAGACCTTCCTGGACCTTCCTGAGCCTTCCTGCACCTTCCTAGACCTTCCTGAACCTTCCTGGGCCATCCTGGGCCTTCCTAAGCCTTCCTAAGCTTTCCTGGACCTTTCTGGACCTTCCTGGACCTTTCTGGACATTCCTGTGCCTTCCTGTGCCTTCCTGGGCCTTCCTGGGCCTTCCTGGACCTTCCTGGACCTTCCTAAGCCTTCCTAGGCTTTCCTCGACCTTCCTAGACCTTCCTGGGTCTCCCTGGACCTCCCTGGACCTTTCTTGACCTTTCTGGACATTCCTGTGCCTTCCTGTGCCTTCCTGGGCCTTCCTGGGCCTTCCTGTGCCTTCCTGTGCCTTCTTGGACCTTTCTGGACCTTCCTGGACCTTTCTAAGCCTTCCTAGGCTTTCCTCGACCTTCCTAGACCTTCCTGGGTCTCCCTGGACCTCCCTGGACCTTTCTAGACCTTCCTGAGCCTTCCTGGGCCTTCCTGGGCCTTCCTGAGACTTCATGGGCCTTCCTGGACCTTTCTGGACCTTCCTGCACCTTCCTGAGCCGTCCTGGGCCTTCCTGGGCCTCCCTGAGCCTTCCTGAACCTTCCTGGACCTTCCTGGACCTTCCTGGGCCTCCCTGGGCCTTCCTGGACCTCCCTGGGCCTCCCTGGGCCTTCCTAAGCCTTCCTAGGCTTTCCTGGACCTTCCTGGGCCTCCCTGGATCTTCCTGGGCCTTCATGATCCTTCCTGGGCTTCAGCTTCCTCATCTGCAATAGAAACATCGATGGTTCCTCCTGCGTAGTCTGTTCTTAGGATTCAACCCCCACCTGCAAACAGAAAGGACCCCTGTGTGACACTCACCTGGCCTGGGTATGAGGCCACCCTCCCTGATGTGGGGAAAGACATACCTGCCCCGTGGGAGGCCTGGGTTCCAAGGCCACTCAGCCCCTGGGACTAGGCTCCCATGCCTTTGTGCCAGGCCCTGAAGCCCTGCCTGATGGGGTGGGGTGATAGTCTGTGTCTCCAGGTCCTGGGCTGGGCTGGGCTTTGGGGGGCAGCAGGAGGAGCTCTGGGTCCTGGGCCTTATGGGGCTGACACAGGGGCCAGATGGACATAGAGGGGGGGCAGCCCCTCGACTGGAGACACCGCATCCCTGGGTCCTTGGGGCAGACGCTGGCAACTCTGGGGGCCAATGGCTGGCAGAAAAAAGATGAGGAGTCCCCAGCTGTGAGCAGAGGGGTGGCTGCATTGCCTGGTCCTTCTGTCCTGCTCACCCTCTCCTGGGGCATGCAGTGGACAACACCACAGGCTCCTCTGGGCTGAGGTCCTGCAGTGTACCCAGTGCACTGTCCCTTAGGACAGGCTGTGGGCATTGCATGGCCTTGACAGTCAGGGTGCATCTAGGTCAGCAGGTACATCAGAGAAGCCCCCAGCGCCCATGAGGCCAGGCTTCCTACAGAGGAGCAGGCCACGGCAGGTCCCAGCCCCACACTGAGCCCCTGAGACCCTCCCTGCAAGACCTGCCAGGTGTGCAGGGAGCCCTCACTTTGCCTCTGTGCCCTGGGCTCCCCCTGGGGGCCTGCTCAGCTCAAGCCACCCCACCTACTGCAGCTGACCTGGGAGGGGCAGGGTCAGGGCCCCCACCCCAGGAAAATGAAGACTGGCGGCAGCAAATTGCCGGGTGTGGAGCACCAGGCTGCCCTCCTTTCCATGGATGGGAAGCGATTTTTGTAGCAATAAAAATAGATTTAATAACCAGACAGCAAAATTACGTTTTTTTTTTTTAGGGAAAAAAAAAGTAAGGTAGTAAATATTCATTGATGTTCCCCATGAGATCGCTGGGGTCATGTTTTAGAAATAGATTACAACATGCGCAGACGTGCAGATTCACACGTGCACACACACACACACACACACACACCCCAGCTCACGCTGCGGCTCCTGCAGCCCAGAGGCGCATGTGGACCCTTTGCTTATGGGCAGCAGGAGGGGCCCCTCCACCTGAAGCCACACAATGGCTTCCTTGACACAAATGTCCTCTCATGGAATCGGAGTCACGTTAGGATAATGTGCCTCTGGGAGGGGCTGGAGGAGCCACTCAGAAGGCACTGAGGGCGGGGGACTGCGGGGTCCCAGGCCACACCTGCCAAGGACTTGTCCATTTGACCGGGAGAGGAAGGGCCAACGGTACCAGACCCACCCAGGCTGCCAGGAGTGGGCAGGCTGGAGCAGGCTCCCGGGCAGCCGGAGCCCCCGGCTGGAGGCCAGCAGTCTCCGGGGATGTGGTGTGCTCGGGGTTCAAGTTCTCAGGCATTCAGCAGATCTGCCCTGGGGCCTCTGCCTGGTGGCTCTGTGAGGCTCACCCAGAAGGAGCCACTGTCCAGGAGAGGACCTCAGGCCAGAGTGAGCGTGGGCCAGAGGAGCGAGGGAGCTGGACAAGCAAGGAGAGCCCCAGCACTGCCCTCAGAGGAAAGGCCCATGCCCCAGGCCAGCACACAGGGGAGGGAGGGCAAGAAGCACCCTGGGAAGGACAGTCCCTGGAGCGGCGTGGAGAGGAGATGCCCATGAAGGAGCAGGCACAGGCCCTGGACAGGTGGCTCCAGGTGGCAGCCCTTCTCTGGGGGTCCACGGGGAGGTGGGATGGAGACAGCAGGAGATGGCTGGCTCCTTGTCAGGGCCTGGAGCTCAGGAAGGAGCAGTGGCTGACCTGCACGGAGGTCATGCAGGGCATGCAGAGGCGGGGCCACTGTGCCCTCTCCCCCAATAGTGTGTCCTGGACACGATGGGGTCCCACACCTGGGGAGGACAGCGCCTGCTGATCACATAGGTCCATCTAGCTCCAAGCCCCCCTTTGTCTGTGCTGGACCCTCAGGTCCCCACCTGCAGAGGTGTGTCCTGCTCCTGCCTTTGGGGCTCTGTGATGCCCTCTGTCCACATGATTCCTCTCTCCCCACCTCAGAACGGGCCCTAAACTCCTACAGGCTGCTTGTCCAGGTGGCACGGCCAGGCCTTTCCCAGGGCCCTTCTCACGCTCCCCAGAGGGTGCTCAGGAGGGGCACCCCAATGGGAGAGGGGGTCCAGCCTCTGGCTCCAGGTGCTGCTATCCGCACACAGCCAGGGGGTGCAGACTACAGGATGGAACCAGGGAGGAGCCCCTCGATCTGGCACAGGGGAGCCCCGACTTCCCATGACGGCCCTCAGGGTCACCCCTCCCCAGCAGAAAGAGGTCCCACTGCTGCACACTCCCCCCCTCAGGAGACACCCGCCCAGGAAACGGCCAGCCAAGCCCCCTCGGGCTCCTCCTGGGGAAGCCCGGGTGGAGGACGGGGCCTGACTGCCCCTGTCCCTGCCCTCGCCCCCACCAGCCAGGCTCCTGTCAGCCTGGCCCAGGCTGCTCGTTAGAGACCCAGGGAGGCTGCGGCCGGGGCTGGCGGTCCCTGCAGCGGTGGCCTCTGTCAGGAGTGCAGGCTGGCACGAGGCACGCCCATTTTAAGACCGGCGAGCGCCAGGCTTCTCTGGAACGCACTGAATAAATTTCCCTTTATCAGACGCTGACTGGCCCGTTACAGTCTTCTCCCTCATTATTCCTGCATAAGCTCAGGCATAATGGGCCCGCGTCCCCTCTTGCATTCAGAATCCTGGTCCCTCAGGAGCAGTCAGCCGCAGCCTCACCCGCCTGCAGCTTCACGCCACATACAGGGGCGGCCGCACGCTGCGGCTGGGCTGGGCTGGCCAGCCCTCCCCTGCACCTCCTCCAGTGGCCCAGCTCTGGGGGTCCCGGGGTCCCAGCATCCCGATGACCTGCCCGTGACCAGGCCTGCAGCCGGAGCTCAGCTTGCCGTGGAGGAAGGAGCGGGGAGAGAAGGTGGATGGTTTCTCATCTGACACACCCCTTGGGCCTCCTGGCCTGTGGGGCCCATGCACTCAGAGTCTCCTGTGGACGCGCAGTCCACCGGCCCCTGGGCACCCGCTGCTCTCCACCCGCAAACACAGACGTCCCACCCCTGCGCCTCCACACCCTCTTGCAGGTGGCCCGTTTTCCTGTAGAATCTGACACTTCATTAAAGGGACACGGGGGCCCTGGTGGTCCTAACAGCCCGCTGACCTCCTCTCTCAGCCCCTGGGCCCTCCTAGGGCACGTGGAGCCCACCCACTCCACGCAGCAGGCCAGGCCCCAGCCCCTCTGTCCACTCACTTCCTTGGACAGCCCCACCCCTGCTGTAGGCCTTTACACAAGCCCCACCCACATCTGCACGCCTGCACACACCCCCAAGGTCCCTCACACACTCATGCACACCCATGAGCCCATGGCCACGCACGCTCACCCACACCTGCCCGTCCTCTCTCTGGGCAGCAGCCTTCCTCCCCTAAGACCACCTCACCCCCTGCCTCTGACACAGAGACCCCCTCCACTGCCCACCCACACCCCTGCCCGCCACAGCCCTGCACTCCCTGTGCAGTGACGGGGAGCTGGCACCCCGAGTTCCCGCCTGTCTGGGCCACTGGCTGCTGTCCACTGGCTGCTGTTCTGGGCCAGCACCCCATTCCCAGGGTCTGTGGGGTGAGGGTATTGCCCAGGCCCTCCAGTCACCCCATGGCCCCAAATAGGGGCCCTAGAGACTTCTCCAGGACTCAGAAGGCTGTGCAGCTCGGTCAGACCCCACCTCAGGTCCTCCCGGCCTCTCCGTCCACCCCTCCCGCTGCCCAGCCTCTTCTTCCCTCTTCCCAACTCCTCTAGCTGCTGGCCTCGTATGGGGTCCACCTGTTCACAGGGAAGGGTCTGCCTGACCCCCAGCAGCTGTGCCCACGCTCAGGCCCAAGGTGCTGCTGTGCTCTGCATGACCAGGGACCCAGGCAGAGGGCAGGGGCCACTCTGCCTCCCAGACTCGAGCCACCATTTCCCACTGCTCCAGAGCTGCCCCCATTCACCTCAAGGGCATCTGAAGGCTGCTGAGCGTGTCACCCAGGACTCTGGTCACCCAGAGCTGCTGAGCGTGTCACCGAGGACCCTGGTCACCCAGGGCCGCTGAGCTTGTCACGGAGGACCCTGGTCACCCAGGGCTGCTGAGCTTGGCACTGAGGACCCTGGTCACCCAGGGCTGCTGAGCGTGTCATGGAGGACCCTGGTCACCCAGGGCCGCTGAGCTTGGCACGGAGGACCCTTGTCACCCAGGCTGAGCTTGGCACGGAGGACCCTGGTCACCCAGGGCTGCTGAGCTTGGCACCGAGGACCCTGGTCACCCAGGGCTGCTGAGCTTGGCACGGAGGACCCTGGTCACCCAGGGCTGCTGAGCTTGGCACAGAGGACCCTGGTCACCCAGGGCTGCTGAGCTTGGCACGGAGGACCCTGGTCACCCAGGGCCGCTGAGCGTGTCACCGAGGACCCTGGTCACCCAGGGCCGCTGAGCTTGTCGGGAGCCCTGCTAAGCCTGAGGCTCTAAGAATCCGCAGAGACACAGCAGGGCAGGCACAGGATGCAAGGACACTCCCAGTCCCCTGGAGAGACACCAAGGCCCTTTGAGGCCTTCTGCTCAGGCGTCAGGGCCTCTGGAACCAACTCGGAGGGCAGGCAGGAGCCACAGCAGCCATGGGGCTGCCAACTCACCTCCTTGGTGACTTTCAAGCCCCCTTCTCTCTGCTGAGGACAGGCCCACCCCGGAAGAGAAGGCCCGGGGCCGCACCCTGTGACTCGCTCCTCCAGGCCGAGGGGCGCAGACCTAGGCTCTGCCTGTGAGATCACCCCATGTGTCCTTCCTGGCCTGCCACCGCCCACTCAGATCCCCACCTGAACACCCACTGTAGGTACCGCCACCCCAGCCAGCCGCGGGGAGAGGGGTTCGGGCTCACATGGCAGGGTGCCCACCCCCCACAATGCACGGCCTCCCGACCGGTTCTCAGAAGCTTCCACCAGGGGAGCCGGGGGCCTGAGAGCAAAGCCGAGCAGGAGCAGGGCCCCCAGGTGTGTGCACCCCGCCGCTCCTGGACAGAGCCCTGGGAGGCCTGCCATGACTGACAGAAACCTCACCCTCCTCAAGCCTGAGGGCCTGGGCTTCGGGCCACAGAGACTTCCGGAACCAGGCCCCAGCCGAAGCCCACTGGGAGGCCCCAGGGCCCAGCTGGAGTCCAGGCGAGACGCCACGGCGGGGCCTCCTGTGGTTCTGCAGTCAGCGCCGTGGTCAGCTCTGGCCAGATGACGGGCACAGAGGAGCAGGACCTCAGAGCTCCAGGCAGCCCGGAGACGGGGTGACAGGCAAGGGGGCGTGACTTCACGGCCTCCCAACCGGTTCTCAGGAGCACTGATTGATGCCTACTGCATGCCAGGGGAGGCTGTCTCCACTGGAGACTCAGCAGGAAGGAAGTCTGTGTGCAGGGCTCGTGGTCTAGATGGTGGGGAACAGGTTCTGGAAGGGGTTCAGCAGGGGGAGGGCAGGGAAACAAGGGTGGGGGCTGAAAGTGAAGTGGGGAGGTCAGGAGGGCCTTCTGTGAGGGGTGGCCGAGCACAGACCTAGATGACACAGGAGAGCAAACCGCCAGGGCACCAGGGAGCCAAATGTCTGCCAGAAGAACCATCAAAGGCCCCGTGGCAGACCTGAGCTGGGGGAGGTGGCAAGGAAGTGGACGGGGGGGGGGGAGGTGGTGGGCAGGAGCAACCGTGGGAGGCGAGGCAGTTTGGGGGCATCCACAGTGGCCTCCCGGCATCCCAAGCGTCCCGTGTGGATTGTTGAACTCGGCAGTCCCACTGACGCAGAGGGGGGCAGCCTCCCACCTTGAAGACTCGGAACTGAGCAGTCAGCTCCCCTCTGTCTTGTCTGACCTTTAAGAATCCTTAATACGGAGGCAGAAGAGCAGCCACTACCTCAGAAGGCCTTTCTGTCTCCCCACCATGGAGCGGCAGACCTGATGCAGACAGGGAGCTGGGGTGGAGGAGAAGTGTCTCATCTCCTTGAGCCATTAAGGACCATGAGCCTTCATCCTCAGGGCCAAGAGGATTCCTTACAGCACAGCGGGCTGAGGGGCTGAGGGGCTGACAGCTCATGGGCGGGCCTAGAAGCCGTGTGCGGCCTGCAGGGAGGACGTCCTGTCCTGGGTCAGAGCCATCCTGACCAAGCAGGCCTCAGCCAGCAGATGTCAGACGCCCTCAGGAAGGTGTCTCAGGCCTCGGGCTTCCCTCTCCCCTCCAGGAGAGGCACACCAGGTCTTCACGGGCAGGTGAGCGTGCCCAGGCCCGGCTCACCACACGTGCCGTGGGCACCTCACGCACAGCTGAAACCAGGGAGCAAGTCGCCCGGCTGCTGTCCCCGGCCACTCTGCTGTCTGGTGCTGTGCCCCTCGAAGGAAGTTCAGGAAAGGTAGCTCAGGGGCCTGGACCCTCCACTAGTGTGATTCCTGAGCCACAGGTGCCACCTGCCAACTGAGCCTTGGGTCTGGCGAGCCAGAGAGGAAGTGAAGGCCAGGCCCTTAGATGGGGTAACGAAGCCAAGCCCACCCCCCGCCCTTTCCACCTCCTTCCAGCAGGCACCTGCTCCTACCCAGCGAGAAGCCAGGAGAGCAAGCCGGAAGGAGGAGGAGCGCAGCAGGGTGACAGGAGAGCAGGGTGGTTTCCAGCAGCCCCAGCTGTGTCCAGGGGGAAGGCGCCTAGGAATACCTCAAAAGCCACCAGATCTAATAAATGAGCCATCGGTTCCCAGCTTCCATGAAGGGCCCCAGGCCAGCAGCTTGAACTGCAGGTCCACTCCCAGTCCTGAGGGTGGGTGGCGAGTCCAGGGTGTCAGCAGGGTCCTTCCTCCCGGGGCTGTCCTTGGCTTCAGATGGCTGCCTTCTCCTTTGTCCTCAGGGCATCTCTCCTCTGTGCCCGTGTTTGTCAAAGTGTCCTCTAATTATAGGACGACAGTAACACTGATTGCCTACTCTAATGAGCTCATTTTCAATTAATCTCCTCTTGAAACGCCTCATCACCAAATACGCACCTTGGGCAGAGGGGACCCACCCAGTTCAGCCCACAACAGTCAATACACAGAATTTATCCATGTTAGCAACCGACAATCACAAACAGAAAGATTTTTAAGTAGCACTTAAAAGAACATCATATCCATAGAGGACAAACACAGGCTTCACCTGGCGTCCTGCGCAGCCACTGAGAATGACACTTTCCTACTGAGGCTGACTCCAGAAGGCCCCTCAGCCCCGTGGACCAGGCACGGCACATGCGTGGTGCCGTCCCTCTGTGTAAGCCAGCCATGGAGGACATGTGGTGATGATGTGGTCCCCAGGGCTCAGCCTGCAGCAAGTGGCCAAGAGAAGGGACTTCCAGGTTCCAAGAGACTCTGTACCTATTTTTACTTGAATAAAAATGGGCTTGTTTCACGGTTGTGCAATAAGAACACCGAGGGCAGATGAAGTGTCCTGGTGGCCCTGCCTGCACCAAGTCCTGTGGTACCTGGGGTCTGAGAGAGAGGGAGGGGCGGGGTGCCTTCCACCAGGTGTCCGCCCTTTGTGAGCCCCAGTCCTCCCTCCAGGCGCCCCTCACATTCTGAAGAGCTCTCCGTCCACCTGGGGTCACCTGCAGCTCGGGCAGCAGGTCATGGCTGCAAGCTGCAGCCCTATCAGGAGCCCAGGGGCCACTGGCTACTGTACAAACCCACTGGGAGTAGAAGGCGGGCTGCTGCCCGCTGTGCCTCAGCTCTCTGGCTTTCCGCTTGTCCCCTAGTCCCCTTGGGTCCTTCACCATGCCCGCCCCTTCCCGGCTTGCGCCAGGCCCCGAGCTGTTCCCACCACACCGAAGCCTCCTCCCCTCACTGCCTGGCAGACCCTACCCACAACGCCTCAGATCAAACGCTCTTCTCTCTTCACACTGCCCTGGTCTCTTCAGCATGTCACAGCCTGAGCTGCCCAGCTCCTCCCCTCTCCTGGACGGTGCAGACCGTGGGTGGGATGCGTGGGTCCCAGGTGGGGGCAGGGGGCGCCCTCAGCATCCTAGCACTGGCAAGAGCCGGGCTCAGCAGGCCCTGCCAATCAGCACCGCAGGCTCCTGATGGTTCCGCAGGGGACCCGAGGCCGAGGGGGCTCGGCATGGCCCTCCTGGACGTGGCCTTAAGTGGCCTTTCCACCCAGAGCCCGTGCTGCTCCTGCTCCAGGTTGGACGCTGACTCAGATGGGCGTTGGCGCCAACAGCAGGGCAGCCGCTGCTGCCTACCCGGGACTGGAAAGCTGTTCCCTTATCAGATCGCAGCGCAGGAAGCAGGTGGAGGAGGTATTTTGGGGCTTGGAAGGGGCCCCCAGAGCCTGTGAAATCGCACCGCGTAGGCAGCCACCTACTACGCCTAAATATAATGCTGGTCTTGGGCTGCTGAGCAGCGCCTCCCAGCCAGCCGCCCCCCACCTGGCAACGCAGGACTCCAGGCAGGGACAGCTGCAGGCCGGCACAGGCCTCCCAAGGCCCGGGGCTGCAAGCTCCCTGCTGCCCCATCCCGGAGTCTGACCTTTATCCTAGTGGGCACTGGTGTGGTTAGGCGGTGCCATGAGGTCCCTGCCTGGGCTGCCCCATGCCTGGAGCTCTCGGGGCCCTCTGCACGGCTCTTTCTCTGGGTCTTCCTCTCTAGTTCATGGTTTCAAAGGCGGTCAAGGTCGTCTCCTCCAAAGCTCTGTTAGCAAACCAAGGGAGACAGAGCCGGGTCTGAAGGTCTGCTACCACAGCCCTCCCCAGCCCTGGCCCCCCGCCTGCTGAAAGAGGCAGGAATTCTGCCCCCACAGAGGCCTGGGGTGAACCCTGCCCTGCCACCGAGGCAGCCAAGGAGCCCTGGCGGAAGAGCAGCTTCCTGGAGACTCTGCTGCCTCTCCTGCTCTCCTCTTGAGTTTTGAAGCCTGGGGAAGTACCTGCAGAGGGCCAGGTGGGGTGCTCCCATGTCCCAGGCAGCCCCGCATGGAGACGGAGACGCTTGGATGACCCTCAGGAGCTCCCCTCGAAAAGAGCCAAACTTGCCAGGAGCCAGCAGAGCCCCCACCTGGGGCAGAAGGAAGTGGGGGACTGGCCGCTGGGGGCGGGGAAGGGAAGGCCATTCGCCCCTGGGTGGGGTTTATCCTTGTACAATGCTCGTGGGAACAGGAGGGCTGACCGGCTGAGAGGCGTCTACGCGGCCCTGACCGCGCCCACCTGCAGCGTCTGAACTCGTGGACTGACAAGGAGACCCTGTGGTGGCCGCAGTGAGCCAGCTCAGGGCCAGCCACCCCTGGGGCTCTGGTGAGAAGACTCTCAAGGACAACCTAATTCCATTCCTGTCCCTCCCAGCAGAGAACCTGGGACTCCGCAGGAGTGTCTGCTGCCCTCTGTGCCTCCGCCCAGGATGGGCACCCCGCGGGGCTGGTGCGGGGCCAGCCTCTGCTCTCCTGCTCCCGGTGCTGGGGTGAGCCAGCCATGAATTTCATAGATGGCCGATTGCACAAAAGCACCACGCGTGTGGCGTGCTGGAGACACCCTGACAGAGAGGCGGGGCAGCCCAGGCCAGGGACAGCCACCAGCCCCACACAACGCCGGGGAAGCTGGGAACTTAAGCTCAAAGTGTGCTGGTCGGTGAGGGGTGGGGCAGGGAGCTTTAAGAACCTAAGTGGACAGTGACTGGCTGGCCTCCTGAGTGCCCACCTGATGTCCTGCACCAATCTATCCCTGGGTCTGCTCTGGCTCCCTCATGCCCGCCCCCCATCCCGGGTGTCACCAGTCCCCCCATATGCTCTCCACCTCTTTCCCTGGCACCTCGGCCACACCTTGGGCCAGGTCTTCATGACCACTAGGGCAGTGTGCAGTGGCCTTTCCTCATGGGTATCTTCCTCACTGTCCCCTCCAAGGCCACCCAGCCATCCCATTGCTCCCTAGAGCACAGGCTGAGCACAGCCCTCCCTTCAGCCTCACAGTGGCCTGGGTGGCTTCCTCTCCAGCACCCAGCCTCCATCTTTGCTCAAGCTCTCCACGGTCCAGTGGTCACCTCCCTGCAGCCTCTCCTGTTTGCTGTATGCCTGTCACTCACCCACCCACCCATCCATCAACCTGTATCCATTGCTGTCCTTCCTCCAGGCCCACCTGCTGGAATCCTCCCCCAGCTGGGACATCAGAAGTGGACAGGTGGGTGGTAGCTTTGGGGGACTCCACCCACTGTGTCGGCCAGATCCTAGCTGGAAAGTCCCACTCAGCTGCTTGCAGGCACAGGACCCTGCACACCTCTCCTCCCTGGATTTCCGTTTCTTCTGGAAAAATGGGGGGTAAGGAGGTGAGAGGGCGGACACGGGGCTGACAGTGATAGCTGTGTAGGCACACGGTCCCTGGAGACGATGCTGGGGCTTTGTGGAGACCCACGGGCATTTCTCGTGGTTGGCTCAGCTGCAGCGCAGGGGGCAGCCCCACACAATGCCAGCCCCGGCACCCAGCTGGCTCTTCAGAAGGCAGCAGGAGCGTCCAGAGGGTGACCTGGGCTTCCAGCCAGAATGCTGGCATTCAACTGGGCACTCGGGTCAAGTCCAAATTCCTCCTCAGGACTTAGACAGAGGATCCTTGAGGACCCTGGCCACTCTCCTGTCCTACAATTTGTGCATAATGCACTTGAATACCTCTAGCAACAGGATGCTCCTCCCTCCAAGGGCAGCCAGCAAGCCTTCAGTGACCTCCCCTGGCCACCCAGCCTCCGAGCCAAGGGGTCATGGCCCAT
The DNA here is from genome assembly GCF_052094955.1 of Ictidomys tridecemlineatus. NCBI lineage: Eukaryota > Metazoa > Chordata > Mammalia > Rodentia > Sciuridae > Ictidomys > Ictidomys tridecemlineatus. The sequence continues at coordinate 208,404,884 of NC_135480.1, read as the reverse complement.
CTGCACCATGCAGACCACACCCCTGTGCCCACAAACCTTTCTCTTTGGGGTACACAATGCCTTTCTCAGCCTCCACAGGACCTCGATGGGACAGTCTGGTAACTGGGAGCTGTCACTCTACCAGAGGGGTCAGGCCCATGGACATAGCTTCCAGGGAGGCCCTGACCATCAGAGTGCAAGCCTGCACTCGGGGCATGGTGCTCCAGGTGAGGGCCACGGTCTGGTCTGACCATGCTCTGCCCCGGCTTTCCGCAGCAGCCTGTGGGTGGCAGTCGGCGGGGGAGCCGCGCTCCGTTCCACCATGGCTTCCTGCCCGTGTGTGGGTCTGGGCCCTGGCGTCCTACCCAGCTCCTGCCCTTGGCTGTGCTCTGACGTGAATGGGCTCTGGGGCGGTTGTGACTGGTCAGCCACCTGCCCAGACGCCCCGCCTGGTGGCAGCTGGTGCTCAGGCCGGGCCTGCTCGTGCGAGGCGGATGCGCTATTCCAGGCACCGTGACTCACCGCGCCAGGCTGTGCGTGGTTTCACTTCTTGGCAATGGGGCTTTTTCCCTTCTCCGTGATCTAGGAAGTTACTATAATTTGGCCACTGGGTCTAAAGTGAAGGGGGAACACTATTTTGGTTTTAGAAAGAGGCACTTGCTCTTAGAACACAGTCTCCCTACTCCGAGGCCCTTTCTGCTGCAGCCTGGGTATGACCTTGGTATGGACCCTGCTCTCTCGGGCTTCAAGCCATGGACTGGCAGCAACTGCCAGGCTCCAGGCATCTCTGCTCTGGGCGGTGGGTGCTGGACCATTCGCCCCGGCACTGGAGAGGCCAGGCGCCACTCTGCTGTCCCGGCACACAGGTCCTTGTGCCCTCCGGGAGCAGGAGAAGCAAGGGAGCCCTGCTCAGCTCCTCGGGGCAGTGCCTGTCTGGCCGAGGCAGAGCTTTGTCAGTCCATGTCAGCAGCACCCACCCCATCTCTGAGCCTCAGTTCCAGACTTAAGCCACAGGGTGCCTCCTGGGTGCTCGTGAGGACAAAATGAGCAGCTCCTTTGGCATTGGTGACACCAGAGAGTGTTGTTACCGTGCACGATCACAGGGACACACCGGCCTGTGCCAGCCCTCAACTAAACTAAACCATGGGGACAATGGTGACAGATCTGGAGCTGGCCTGGAGTCCCCTCAGCAGCTGCGGGAGACACTACCTGCTCTAACCCTTTCACCTTCACCTCCTTGTCTGTACATCAGCTCCAAAGGTGGACGTGACAGCTGCCGAGCTGGCTCAGGGTGGCCCTGGAACAGTGCCTGGGCACACGGCAGAGAAGACGTCCAGTGGTGCCCACCTGGGGCATCTTCCAGGGCCACTTCCCAGCAGCCCTGCAGGGGGTATCAGAGTTCTTCCTCAGAGAGGAGGAAGCTGAGGCTCAGAGAGGGGACCCTGTCTGACGTCACCCCGTTGGCAAGTAGGGGGTTGGACTTGACCTCCAAGTTCTCAGCCTCACTTTTCCCAGGAGACAGTCACCTCTAGTCAGGAGCCATTAAAGAAACAGGAGCAGCTGTCTCTGGGTGCCGCCGTCCCTTCTGCCCTCTGCTGTCTGGGGGTCCAGGGAAGTTCCAGCTGGGGCGTCTCAGAGGCCCTCTCCCGCCGCCTCCCACCACATGGGCTCCTTCCAGGCTGGCTCATAGCCATCCAGGATTGACCAGCTGTGTGCCATCCACATGCCACTCCTCTGTCACCTGCTACTCAGAGAGGGACAATGCAAAGTGGTCATTAAAAAGCAAGTCCTCCTGCCTGGGGTCTCAGTTTCCTCTCCTGAAAAGTGAGGCTGATGACCATGTCCAAGGCGGGAGCCCCTGGGGACACAGAGCTGAGCTGGCCCCACACCACCCTCTCCCGCACTGGCAGAGCAGATGCTCCGAGAAGCCCTGGGATCTTCTCAGCAGGCCCTGCTGCAGCTTGAAAACATTGGCTTCAAGGCACAGGTCTGCTCAGCCGTGTCCCCCACGAAGGCTCCGCTCACCTCCCTCGGCCACCACATCACAGCACCTGGAACAGAACAAAGGGGCCTCTGTTCGGGGAATAACGAGAGGCTTGGCCTGGCAAGCTCTGGAGCAGCCGTGGCAAATTGGCCACCTCCCGAGAGCCTGTCCTTGGCCCCAGGCTCTGGGCCGCTCATCCCAGCTGGAGGGGTGCGTCACTTCTGCCCCACCCTTGCTTCTCCTGGCCCAGCGACAACGCTGTCTATGGCTCCACCTGCAGCCCCTCAAAGCCCTGGGGAAGCAGGTGGGTCTCGCCGTCTGGCCATCTCTGCAGCACCTAGGTTAGTCCCCAGCGGCCACCAGACCAGCCACAAAATGGTTGATCAACGTTTGTCTCTCACAGCTCTGGAGCCAGAGGCCTGGAGTCCAGGTGTCTGCAGAGGCTCTGGGGAAGGTCGTCCCTCTTCAACTTCGGGCCTCTCCGGGTGCTCCGTGGCTTGTGTCTGAGTCGCTCCAGCCTCTCCCTGTCTCTGTGTCCTCATGACACAGAAGACAACCAGTGGATCCAGGACCTTAATCCAGGTGACTTCATCTCAAAACCCTTCCCTGAACACATCTGCAAAGACCCTGTTTCCAAGCAAGGCCCCGTTCCCAGGCTCTGGATGGACGTGGATTTGGGGAAGGCTGTGTTCCCCGACTGGGCTCACACCTGGAACCCTGCAGAGCTGGCATGGAGCAGCCCCTGACCCAATTGCCAGAATCAGGATCAGGGTCATGAGATCTGCTGGGTTCATTTTCCCAGCCCCCTAAACTTACATCCGGGGAAACTGAGGACCAAGAAGGGGTAGAGCTTGCCTGGGACCCAGGCAAGCTGGTGGCAAAGGTGCCTCGCTGGGTCTGCGGATGCAGGATGTAGCGCCCCTACTCACAGTTCTCCACCAGCAGGAGAGGGAGCAGCAAGTCCCCGGGGCACTTCATCTTCCTGGGCAAATAAATGGCAGTTAAATCAGCTGCCTTGGGTGACATGGTCCCCAGCAGTGAGAGCCCACAGCCCAGGGGAGGTGCTGGGACAGGGTCTGTTCCCGTGGAGACACTGGGTGGATCATGTCGGGGCGCAGGCATATGTTACATGGGGAATTGGGCAGGCTGGGACCACCAGGGACAGGGCGGGCAGTGTGAGGGACCAGCCTGAGTCCTCTTGGTGCAGGTGGACCCAGGGTATCCACAAGGGCCAAGGAGAAGTGACATGTGGCCTGTGCCTGTTCAGGAACAGACTAGGGATGTTCAGATCTTTAGGACTCCTCTCCAGTGACCAAGTTCAGCTCTGCCCACTTTCCACAGACAAATGGCCAAGGATGGGCCGAAGGCCCCAGAGGAGGCCCTGGGAGCCTGGGTTGGCCTGGCTCCAGACTCTCCATTGATAGAGCCAGGAGACACTAGCTGTCAGCTGGTAAGGACAGAAGCAGGAGCTGAGCGGCTGGGTGGTGAGAAGCCAGGATAGACTGTGCTGGCCACCTGCAAGAGGAGGGGGGAGAGAGCAAGAGAGGAGGAAAGAGGAGGAGGAAGAGGAAGAGGAGTCGGAGGAGGAGGAGGAGGAAGAGAAGGAAGAGGAGCAGGAGGAGGAGGAGCAGGAGGAGGAGGAGCAGGAGGAGGAGAAGGAGGAGGAGCAGGAGCTGGAGGAGCAGAAGGAGGAGCAGGAGGAGGAGGAGCAGGAGCTGGAGGAGCAGAAGGAGGAGCAGGAGGAGCAGGAGGAGCAGGAGGAGGAAGAGCAGGAGGAGGAGGAGGAGCAGGAGGAGCAGGAGGAGGAGGAGGAGGTGGTAGCGGCCACAGAGCCCTCTCAGGAAAGCGGGAGAAGTAGCTCTGTGTGCAGCTGGGCCTGGAGGCCCCGTGCACCCTGCCCTGGAGTGTCTTCTAACCCTCATTCATGCAGGAAGTAGACCCAATCCCCCAGTGCACCCTTGGCCTTGGCCCTTCCTGTGATCTGAGCAGTCTCTGGCTGAGCCCCATGTCCACCCCTCTTCTGGGCTCCACGAGTCTCGGCTGGCAGCCAGTTTATCTTGTTTTCGGTGTTTGAAACAGATTTAGCAAAAGGGAAGGAATATTAACAAGGAGGGGTAGAGGAGGCGTGGAGGGAAGAGCCAGCTTCCCGGGGAGGGAGGCTTTGTGGTTTGTGGGGCAGCAGATAAGAAAGGGGTCGACGGACCCTGGAGGCACCAGGTGCCTCTCCCTATGTCAGAAAGGCAAGAGCTCAAGGTGCCGGGCTTGTCTGGGACAGCTTCTAAGGCCAGACCTCAGGGCACTGACACAGGTGTCTCCCATGGCACCGTGTGCTCCTGGCTCCTCCTGTGTGCACGCCAGGTGGTGTTGGACTGTGTGGCCCTGCTGCCCACAGGAAGGCCACCAGTGACTGCGGCCCGAGCTGGACAGACCCTGCTGGGCCCAGAAGGGTCCCGATAGCAGGGCTGGCACACCAGGCTCTGAGACCCCATCCCCACACCTCAGAAAGAGCCAGCGGGCTGTGTGGGGCCCACTCCCAGAGCTCTCGGGACACCAGTCAGGGTGGACTTCGCTGTGAGGAGCACTGGCCAGGGCAAGGCAGGGGCTCATGTGTTTCTCAGCTGTGGCTGGTCCATCCTGGGAGGCAAGAATCGCCCCTGGGGGTCAGATGAAGAAGAAAGGAGGGAGAGAGGACCGCAGAGTGAAGTGACAGCTCTCCAAGAGCTGTCCCCGAAGCCCGGGACTGCTGCGAGTGCACGCAGAGACCGTGGCCTGGCCGCCTGTCAGCTCCTTGCTCCATTTGGAGCTGGCGTCCTGGAAACGTATCAAACAAGCTTCTCCGTGTTTCTGATCTGGCTTTTGGGAATGATCCCCAGCTGGACGCTCACGGCCAGCCATTAGCACTTCAGAGGCCTCCCAGCCAAGCCCAGGGTTTGATTCCCCTCCTCGGGACCTGGAGGCAGCCAAGGATGGACGGCACCTGGAGGCACCTGGAGGCACCTGGGAGCCCTGGTGGGGCCAATGCACACACATCCTAGTGCAGAGCACCCCTCGGGACGGGCCTGACTTGTCCTGCAGCCACTCGCTCCTCCTGTCACCATCACAGTCCTGGAGGACCGCTCAACAGCAGCCCAATGCAGACTGAGGCCCAGAGAGGAACTGCTCTTCCCCAAGGCTGTGTGCCCAAAGCAGCAGACGCTCGGCCCTGGGCACCCTTTACAAAGACGCCTGCTCCTATTCACAACCCCAGCTGGCCAACAGTGTCCACCTGTGCATCCCCTCCTCTGCCCCCAGGCCCCTGTGTCCAGCGTCCTTGTCAACACTGATGAGTGTTGAGCTCAGGGCACTTGTTGCTGCTGGGCCTCAGGAAAGCCCTCCCCACCCTCCTGCTGCCCCCCAGACTTGCTCAGCAGCCACCTCAGTGTCCGCCTGCAGTGGGCATCCACAGCTACTGCACAGAGCCTGGAAGCTCAGCCCGCATAAGGAGCAGCAGCTCAGAAATGCCCAGAAGGCCCTAGGCACATTGAGGGCCATTGTCCAGGCTATGGGGGACAGGAAATGTTCATGGTGCTGCCCTCAGGATGCCAGTCCCTGTTTGCACATGGCCCATAAGGCTAGGGGAATGGGGAGGCATTTCCTGACTGACTTCTCTCTGCAGCTGGGTCACTGTGGCCGTGGGTGAACTGGGCATCTCTGCTGCCTTGGGAAATCAGGCACAGGAGAGTGGGCTTCAGGGGCACTCCAAGGTTGGGGGCTCCTGTGGCCCTTGCATTACTCTCAAGGAGCCCACTTAACTATCAGAGAGAACCAGGTCTGTGCAGGAGTTAAATTGGTAATAGCCGATTCTGACCAGGGACAGTTGCAGTGGGGCAAAGAGACCCCAAACAGAACAGGACTCAACTTCCAATGCAAACACCCATCGGGCTTACAGCCAAGGAGCGTCTGCCCATGGAAAACCATTAGGAGAAAGCCAAACCCACCTCCAGGCCTCTTGCAGGATGGCCAGGGTGACCACACACTTAAGGGCAGAGAGGCCTGAGGGACACCAGCTCTGGTAGGTGGTCAGACACTGAGGTGGAGGCCTCTCTAAGTGGATGCAGTAAGTTCTTTCTAAAATTGGGCTCTCAAGGACAGCACCACCGGCAGAGCTCAGTAAACAATGGGTCCAGAAGGGAGCCTGTCCCAGCCTAGCATAAGGAGTGGACTTGTGGTCTCATGGGACTCCAAGAGGGCTGCCCTGCAGCCTCAGGACCAGGGGGACCTGCAGCCTCAGCTCCAGGAAGCTGAGTCCTTTGGTCAGGGGAGTGGGGGCCAGCACAGGACCTTCCCGCTGTGAAGCTGTGCTCAGTAGTGTGGGGTCAGATTTTTCCTACCTCACGTCAACAGTCATGGGAGTAAGGGGGCTTCATGGTTACAGGGGTGCTCCCGCGGGGTCCTGTGCTGGGAGAAGATGGCCGTGAAGGTGCCCCGGGTGTTCTACAGGGAAGGAAAGTCACACTTCCCAGAGGGGCCTCTGGCACCGAGGATTGACTGGTCTTGCCATCAGCACTGTCAGCTCAAGACACCACCCAGTATCCCAGGCCACCTCCGGCCCTTGGGCAGAAGTCCTGCTCTCCCACACTTCCTTCGGTGACATGTTCCTGGGCTACCAGAGAGAGTAGCATGGGTCCCAGGTGTGTGGGAGCAATGTCCAGGGACTTGTGACATTCTGTTCACAGGTGCTCACAGGACTGCACCCGAGTGTGCGTGCCCACACACGCAGGCAGACAGTGTGATCGTGGCAGGCAGACCTGCACACTCAGTGTGGAGCACGTTCACACAGGCATGTGCATGCTCACGTGTGGTTTCACAACATGTATGTGCACCCAGACACACTAACACGTGTGATCACATAGACCACGCACGCCTGCACAGTGGGCCCACGTGTTTGCTACATGCACGAACACACACACATGTGGGTGTTCACGTACACACACTCTCTTCCCTGAAACTAAGCCACCCGTGACCAGCTTCGCCCTGGGGGAGGTGAGCCTTGCTTTACCTTCTGCCCTGGTCCAGGTAGAAAGCTCCAGAAAACCAGCCCTCCCTGAAGTCCAGGGAGGCTCTCGAGGGCTCGCCTTCTGCTGCTGGGCCAGTGCTGGCAGACCGGGCTGTTTGATCCCAGGAACAACCATCTGGCCTTGGCGAGAGGAAGAGCTGTTTGATCAATCTTTGATCAATCAGTGTGTCCAGCAGGCCAGTGAGGTCTTGGTGAGGTCTGTCCAGGAGGACCCCAGAGGCCCACGACACTGTGATTAAAGGCAGCACTTAGAGGGCTGGCAGCCTCGCAAGCCGGCCTGGCCTCGCGTCAGAGAGCCCCCTGCTTCCTCCCCTGTGCAAGGAACACAGGTGCACGAGGGCTCCCCGCTGCCAACCACCGCAGGCGATGTGTGGGGAAGATGACCTCAGTAAGCATGATGGACAGAAAGGGACCCCTGCCACACAGGCGCTCTGCTCCCCGGGACCTGGTGTCCCCTTGTGTGTCTGATGACAAATGGAGATCTTCAGGGACACTTGTTGTGGGTTTCCCATGGGACCCCACATGCCTTCCAAGAGGCAGAGCCAGGTTTCCTGAGCTGCAGGGCAGTCTGGGAAAGAGGTTCTGGGGCTTCCCTTGGGGAAGAAGGATGTCCAGATGGGAGCCTCCAACTCACTGAACGTGTGGGAGTCCCAGCAGAAGATGCCAGCCATGGCCTCTCACTGTCCCCACCGACAGGTCCGGATAGCCACACTATGAACTCCCTGCAGAGGTGCCTCAGAGCTGAGTCCAAACTCTGGGAGCACTTGTGCCAAGTGTCACTGCTCTGAGCCTGCTATAAGCCCATGATTCTGGGTGACAGCCTTCTGCCCTCTGTGACCCATCATCTCATCCTCCTAAGTGTGAACCGCAGAGGACGTTGTCATGTGCAGAGGGCAGAGGCCATGGCCCTCGGGCAACCTGCCCCCATCCACGCCTGCCTCAGTCCCATGGGGCCAGGCTCTGAGCACGCTGCAGGTCGCTCTCGGCCCTGGACGTGCAGAGCTGGGGGTCCTCAGCTCCCCTGGGTCCTGGCTCCTGGATAATCAATTCCTCAGCTGGTCAGCCCCATGAGCTCTTTGCACCGCTCCCCTGGGGGCATGAGGAGTCTGCACTGGACACCGTGCCCTGGGCCAGCATCCCTCCTGCAGGTGGAAGACCTCCAAGCAGAAATGCCCAGAGTCGGGGTGGCAGCAGGAAGGTGACCCAGAGCCATTCCATTCCTCTCCCTACTTCATAGGGGAGCGGCCTGAGTATGGAGGGAGGACCACCTGCTGACTCCTGTGTGAGCTGGCCAACCGTCCATCACTGTGGCGGAAGGCCTGATGTAATCAAACCCAAAAGAGGCGCGGATTCCTCGGGCTCGCGGTCTGGGAGGTTTTATCCATGTTGCCTGGACCCATTGCTCTGGGCCTGTGACAACCCAGCACACCACGGAGAGGTGTCGGAGGAGGAGGAGGCTGCTCACCTCCTGGTGGAGAAGCAGAGGAAGAAGCTGGATGCAGTGGCACCCACCTGTCATCCCAGCTACTCGGGAGGCGGAGGCAGGAGAATTTACCAGTTTGAGGCCAGCCTCAGCAACTTGGCGAGACCCTTTGTCGTGGCTCAGTGAGGCCCTGTGCTCCATCCCCAGCACTGCCCAAAATAAATAAATAAAAATAAGAAAGTTTTTTTTTTAAAAAAAAAAAAAAAGAAGAGAGAGAGAGAGAGAGAGAGAGAGAGAGAGAGAGAGAGAGAGAGAGAGAGAGAGAGAGAGAAGGGCTGGATAGGGTCTGTGTGCCCGACATCCCCTTCCCACCAGGCCCACCTCCTAAGGGCCCCCCTACCTCCAGGTCGGTGACAGAGCAGGTGGCTGCAAACCTTCAAGCATGGCCTGTGAGGACACTCAGGATTGGAAGTATGGCACCCGGCACAGGGTCTCACCCTCATGTGAGGCTGGTGCCCAGCACCCGCCCTGCTCTCCACAAGACCATCACTGCCCCTGGGTGACTAGGACTTTGAGAACTGGCCCGTCTCCTCATGCCTGTCACCAAGGGAGTCCCTCCCGGGAGGTGCCACTGTGCCGTCACATCCATGAGGTGTTGGCAGACATGGAGCAGGTGAGGGGCAAACCCAGGCCACAGCAGCTCCTGGGGAGGACAGCAAGGTGCCGCAGGAGACAGCAGCCTCGGCCACAGGGCTATTCAGCCACAGAGGACTTGTCCCTGGGGGTGGCTCTGTCAGCAGGGGAGGAGGAGGCTCCCCTGCTGTGTAGGCTCCAGTCTCCAAAGACAGAAGCCGTGAATGAGCCCACCCTGGGCCACGCGCCTCTTCCCGTTACGGTGGTGGGGTCGACGCTCCAGGCCACGGGCATGCCCGACTGCATGGTGGCTAAATGACAACGCGGTTTACGCCTGTCTCAACCACTCATGCAGGAGCCGTGCACGGTGTCCTCTGGTCACAGAGGGGTCATGGAGGAAAGGAAGAGTGTCCTGAGCAGGAAAGCTCCATCGAGACTGAGCATCCCCTCCCGTGCAGAGCTTGGGGAGCACAGCCCAGCCTGCGTCAGGAAGGGCACGGGGTCTTGGAGGACAGCCATGTCCCTGGGCCACCAACACCTTCCTTCCCGCAGGCACGGATGCCAGGCCTGGGGTGGGGATTTGGTTCCCGCTGAGCCACCACGGTCAGTGGACTCGCACCTCAGGTCCCCACAGTGACTGCTCCTTACTCCCCTCAACCCTACCTGTCCCTGTTCCTCACGGGCTGTGGCCTACGGCTCTATGGGGACCAATTCCCATGCTGCTCAGCACTGCTGGCCCAGAGCAAAGAATCCATCTAGCTACTACGGGCAGAAGGGGGTTATGAGAGGACCTTGGGTGGCCCAGGATGTCGGGAGGAGCAGGGTGGGGGTCTCCCAGGAAGCCACCCTGCAGGTACCTGGCACCTGTGGCTCCACCTGCCCTGAGGGGAGATCAGGCTCCACACCTGCCCACTGCTTCCCTTGCTCCTCCTACACCCAAGACGAAGGGGCCTCTGGGAGCAGGTCACACACTGCACCCAGCCACAGGGAACCTTGGTCATCCTTTTATTACATTTCACCTGGAGAAAGCAGAGCTCAAAGTGGGAGAGGCCAGGGTGCCACGGATGTGCAGACGAAGCCTTGTAAACCCCACGCCAGCCGACGCCAGGCCCCTGACCTGGGCAGCCCAGCAGGCCCAGGGCTCAGCTGGCACACAGGCCCGGGCTTCAGCCTGGAGCCAGCTGTGGGCAGCTCCTATCCACACAGGCTGTCCCTGTCTTGGTCTCTGCTGCCGGAGCTTCCACAGCAGACAGAATGGCCACTCTGTGTGTGGGACTCCGGCCTGTGGAGGGACTCAGGCTAGGGAAACCTGGGGAGAAGCCCCCTCAGCCCCTGGGCTGTCACCTGCCAGGGCTTGCCCACCACCCGGGCTTCCAGCCCAATAGAGGGTTGATCCAGAGCAAAGGAAGCCCCTGGCCCCGGGCCTGGGAGACAGCCCGTCCAGCTCTGAGGACTCATGGTGTCCTGTCACCTGCCCTCCCGCCATCTCCTCACTGACTCACCCCATGCCGTGGGGCCTGGGAAGACCCCAGAGAAAGCCCAGAAGTGCCCACAGGGGCAGATCATGCCCTTGCGTCCCCCTCGACTCTGCTCCCACTTCCTCCTGGTCTCTCTGCTCCTGTCCAGAGTCAGACCCTCTGGGGGCCGAGTCTGCGGCAGCTCAGGTTCAGGCCTGGCCACCCATCTCCTGACCTCAGGGCCTGCGTCCCCCGCCACAGCCACCAGGGCCAGTCTCTGCTGTGCACCTGAGCCAGCTGGTACCCTGCCCCCACCTCGGCTCCTCGGGCCTCCTCTTCCTGCTCTGTGTCCCCTGCGTGTCCCCTGTCCTCCCCCCTGGGCAGCTCCCTCCCTCCCTGCAGCAGCTGCTCCGAGCCCCTCCCTCCTCTCAGGTGGAGTGCCGTCTGACCGTGTCCCTCTGGACTCCCGCTTTCGCCGGCCCCTGTGGGAGGACCATTTCTTAGTCCTCTTTGGAGCTTGGTGGCGGTGGTCACAGGTGGGGGTGGACCCTCCCTGGGTGGGGCTGGCTTTGGACTTTCCTATGTCCTTGAGACAAGGGCGCGTAAGTAAGGAGGGGCATGAGGCCAGGTGAGGCCAGGAGTCCCCAGAGGGCAGGGACAGGAGCCAGCCATGGCTGGGGACCCTCCAGGAACCTTGTAGAACTTTGTGCCCAAATTGCCCCAAGGAGGGGCAGGGGGTGCTTGTCAGCAGGCCCCATGTCTCCTTGGCTGAAGGAGACCAGTCACCCTGTCCCCAAGCCTTGCTGGCTCCTGGGGCCCTGAGCAGAGATGCTGGAGAAAGACAGCATGAGCCTGGGCAGGCCTGGGGGGTGGCTGAGGGCCCAGCACTGTCCACTGTCCCCCTCCCTGGCCCCCACTTCCCTGGCTCCGTCCCCCCTGCCCCAGACTGGGACGCTCCTGGCAGAGCAGGGACCTCGTGTCTGTGAAGGCCAAGGTGGGCCCTCTGTCCCTGGCCTGCTGTGAGCACCCCATGGGTCCACCCCCTCCTTCTTCTCAGTTCCTGGCTTCTGTCTGGGTCCCCTCCTCTTCCTGTTCCCAGGTATCTGGGCCATGGGGTCCTCCTGGTCCCCTTCCACTGCCCCACCACAGAGTCACCCCTCAGCCCACAGCTTCCTCTCTGTGCCCGACTCCCTGCCCTCTCACCTCCCAAGGACACCCACTCCCAATCCAAAGCTCCCGCCTGATGCCCAGGCCAAACCTGAATCCCCTGTGGGCCCAACAGACCTGCTGACTCTGGCCGTCCAGCCTCCCCCAGTGCGTCCCCACGGTGGATGGCTCGCTCTCCCCTCAGGCGTACTTGCAAAGCTCTGAGCACTCTCTTCCTTCCTCTCTGGCCCTCACTATCCCTCAGCCCTGCCTCCCAGCTCTAGGTCCACCCACTCCCGTCCCCAGCTCCTGCCCCAGCCCAGCCCGGAACCCCTCCGCTTCCCCTTTATCTCATCACATTTTTGACATTCAGCTGCTCAAACATGTTCTCAGAGACTCTGTCCCAATGACCGCCTCAAGGTCACTGGCCCCAGCTTGCACTAGTTGACCTCTGCAAGACAGTGATGGCTGGCAGTGACTTTCCCTTTATCAGCTGCCCCTCCGCCCACACACAGGCCAGCGCAAAGGATCCCTGTGAGCAGGCATCTGGGAGTCCTCTTCTGGCTGGACCCCACGCCCAGCCCAGGGCCCAGCACACAGAAGCTGCCAACATAGACCAAGAGCAGACTCGAGGCTGGGTCTGGGGTTTCCTGGCTCCCCGCCCCCAGCACCACCATGGGACAGTGCCCGGAGCCCCACGCAGCGGTGGGCATGTATCTCCTATCCCTCTGGCGGGCCAGTGGGCACAGGGGCAGCACGGGGAACTGCAAGCCTCCCTGGGAGGGGACAGCCTGGGCCTGGCTCGGGGCTCCCTTGGCCCCTCTGCCCCCATCAACCTAGGGCTGCTGTAGCCGGTGGGCTCTGTGGGAGGCCCTAGCTGGTCGTGCACAGGCAGGCAGATCAGGCCAGAGGCCCTCCCCTTGAGCACTGTCCCCAGGACAGCCTGTGCCCCATCTCTTCCACGAAGCTCCCAGACCAGGAGAGCCAGCTCCAGCACAGGGCCACCCAGGCCTCCACAGCCGGAGGCCTGCAGGACTCCCGCAAGTCCCCGCTCCTGGGGTGGCTCTGAGTCTCTATGGGCTCATTCCCAGCTCTGGTGCCCGTCTGTGTGTCCCCGGGGTCTGTGCGTCTGTCTCTGCGTAACCGTCTGCCTCTCCGAGTCCCTGTGAGGCACAGGCAGAGGGGTGTTCTGCTTCCCTGGACGTCCTGCCTGACCAGATCATTAAGCATCTCAGGAGGCGAACATGCCTCTCCTGCGAATCGCCCATGGCCCCGGGCGGCGTGCTGGCCCTCCTGGGGGCTCTGGGAGGCACGGGTTTAGCCCACGTCCTCAGTGAAGCCTGGGTCACCAGTGGCCCATCTCCCTGAATGAAATCGCCCCTAGATGACCTCACTGCCAGGGCAGCTGCTCGCAGGCCTGAGGGGGGGAGGAGCCTGGGCTGGGGAGATCTCACCTGGTCAGCCACGCAGCATGATCCATGGTTAAGACGAGGAGGCGAGACAGAGGTGCCTTCTGGGACCTTGAAAGGCACGGGAGAGCTATGCCACCCCTGGGGACATTGCAGCTGAAGCCTGGGGTCCGGCCTGTCCTGGGTCTCCTGAACATCAGGACGGCAGAGCATGCTGCCGAGGACTTGGTGCAGGGTGTGGGGACCCTGCTGTCATAAACCTCCACGGAGGCTTCCAGAGAGCCCGCCCCCAGCAAAGGAGGGCCCTACTGGCCACGGGAAGGGCAACTACTCCTGCTCCCTGCCTCGGAGCCCCCAGCATGGCTGCCACCATCCGCAGCCCAATGAGTGGGGCACCCTGGAACAGGGCCGAGTTCTGGGGCAGCCTGGACACGGCCCCCTGGACACAGGAGGTGGACCTGAGTCAGTAGATCATCGTGTCCTGAGAAGAGAAGAAACCAGGTGCACAAGCAGCCACAGAAGGACAGGAAGGAGGGCTTGGAGCCCCAGTTGGGCTGCCTGGCTGGGGGGTGGCAGGTGTGATGGCAATCTAGAAGGGACTGGACTGTGGTTGACTCACGGAGGAGAAGGGGAGGTGAGGACAGAGTGGGGAGATCTAGAGATGCTGCCTGCAGATGTGTGCGATGGGCCACCCGCCAGGCGGAGCCCTCGGGAGCTAGCAGGAGCCGGGAGAGGCAGGCGGGCCTCCTGGAGACTCGGGAGGCAGAGGCCGGGACAGCCGGGACTCAGATGCCCACCTCCAGAACCCGAGGGAGCATACTCCGGTCACTCTGCACAGCCCACTGTGTGGCCAGGGGCTGCAGTGGCATGAGAAGGTACTGCCCTGCCCTTCCCCACGGCCGCCGCACTGGGCTGTGGGCATGGAGGATCAGCAGCTGCTGTCAAGGCTGGGCTGGGCCAGGGGAGCAGCCGTGGCCCCGAACTCTGCCCTGCCTGGTTGGCACAGTGCTCTCTGCAGCCCCTGTCCACACAGTGGGCTGTGCAGAGTGACCGCTGGCTGTCCTCTCCTGGGCCATCAGCCCATCACAGTACACGGGGTGTCCACTCGGGCGAGCCGCCAGCCAGGGGCAGGAGCTGAGCCTCTCGCTGCTGGCCACCAGAGACGGCCCTTCCATGCGTCCCTGTCAGGTGTTCTAGAGAAGACCAATAGACGTGAGTGTGCACACCCTGAAGCGAGGCCCCTGGTCTCCAAACCCAAGCACCCCAGGTGATTCCATGGCTCCACCTCGCTAACCAATCCAAAGACCAAATACCCTGGAGACAGGCTTCTCTTGAGGACACCGAGGTGGTGGGTGGTCCTCAGTGGGCTCCAGCATGCCACCCTGCCTGCTCCCCACCCGCAGGAGGGGGGCCCCACCCACCCATTGTCAGGTATCACACGGCTTCTCCTCGTCAGCCTCCCCTTCCCCACAGGTCCAGGAGGTGGCTGGCCATGGGAACATACAGATGGCCATGCTCCGCAGCTGCTCCCCAGACCCCGGCTCCCTCCACCCACAGGCAGACTCAGGCATGTACACACAAGCACACAGGTATGCTCACACACACACACGTATGTACAAACACGTGTGTGCATGAGTAAGTGTGTGCAAACACAGACACACACTTGTGCACGTACCGGTGTACACGTGGGCACACCATGGTACTCATGCATAGACCTCCCACCTCCAGTCTTCGCCAGGCTCACACCTGGAGCACAGGCAGCCCCGGGGTCTGCAGAGCCAGGCACTTTGCTGGACAGGCCCCAACATGAGGGCAAGAGGGGGGCACTCTCACATGCTGCAGCCAGGACTTCTGGCTTGTCCTGCTGAGAGGAGGACCAGGCCCTCACTCCTCGAGTCCCCTGCAGAGCCTCAAGTCTTTCCTTCTTCCAGAGCCACCTCCTTCCACTGGTGACTCTCCCAGTCCTGTCCATGGTCCCCTGCCTCTTCCTGGAAGCCTCCCCTGGTTGGTCCAGGCTGTCCAGAGCTGGCTCAGCATCTCTCCCGCTGACCGGGTGCCTTAGCCTCCTGGCATTGCCACGCGTGGCCTGGGCATGTCTCTCAGCACGGGGAGGAGCTCCTTCTCCTGGCCTGGCCTCTTTGCAGCCCGCCCAGCCTGGGACGGTGTGCGAGTCAGGACTGCACACACTGCTGTGGGAGCCGCTGACTGGCAGGCTCCCCTGCTCACAGCACTGCCCAAGACCGCGGCTGACCCAGAACAGAACTCCACCTTTGCAGGACGGGCAGTCTGGCAAGGCGTCCCTGTGCGAAGGCCACCGCGCCTGCACACGCTGACACCTGAGCGGCAAAGCCTCTGGCAGCCTCTGGCAGGGTTTCCACCTCCTCACTCCTGTCAGACTGGCCACTCCCTGCCCCTTGTCCACACCTGGCCACAGGACCCCAGGGACCTACTTTATGGACAGAGAGGCTGAGGTCCTCCGGTCACTGGCATGCTCTTGGCCTTGGTGGAGAATGACCTGAAACCCAGATCCCTGGGATCCCTGGCTCTGTCCAGTGCCTTCCCATGCCCTGTTGGGCCCTGCGGCCAGCAATCAGAGGGACTGACATCTGCCTGCACATCTTGGGAAGCTCATTTCCATGTCTGCCCTGAGGTCTCCTGACTCTGAGAGGCAGCGTCTGTAACCCAGGAGGCCGCTGCTCCTCCAGGGCTGCTCAGAGGGGAAGCATCCCAGCTGGGGCCTAGGCCTCTGAGCTTCCAGAGCCCGTCCCTGCCCTGCCCGGGAGCCGCCTGCTGGAGGCCGCCTGCTGGAGGCCCTGCCTGCGAAGGCCACAGGAATCATTCACACCCTCCCTCAGGCTGGGGCCCAGGTCCAGGGACATCAGGCCCAACCAGGTTCTTGCTCCCCATGACCTGTCTCCCTGGCTCAGACCCTGGGTCACCAAGGGCACCCTGACGGTTAATAGACACCATTGGCAGGGTGCCCAGCTGGGCTTCGGCGATGATGACCAAGCAGGCAGATGGGACATGATCCCAGCCTTGCCTTTGGGTAAGAGAACACCACCTCCCTGAGGGTCTCCACCCGCACTCCCGTCACCCTCTGGGTCCTCCAGCCAGGGGTGGGCTGTGTGGCCAGGTGGGGTTGGTGACCAGAGTTACCACGACCCGAGAGGTTGAGCTTGCTCTAGGAAGATGGCTCAGAGCTGCAGCCTTTCATCTGCCCGGGGCTCCAGGGAGCAGGAGGAGCCCCAGGGACAGAGGAGGGGCCACAGGGAGGAAGGAGGGCCCCACGGAGCAGGAGGAACCCCCTTGCTATTTCACACCGACTGGATCCTGGTGGCAGACACAGAGGGGCTGGTGTCAGTGGAGACCTAAGGAGAAAAACACAGCCTGGGTCCTTAGTGGGCCTCCCGTCCCCTCCTCCCTCTGGCAGGAGCCAGTCCCCACCTCCCTGAAATAAATATTCACCTGCAGCAAGTGCCCAGCTGGCGCCAGCCGCACAGCGCCACTCGGGAGCCGCCCAGCCGAGTCCCGCTCCAGCAACCAGGAAGGACGAATCTTCTTAAATAAAGCCATGTTTGTTTTTAATTATTGAATTAAGTACCCACATCTTTACCCAACTCCCCTGTGCTCCGGGGAAGTTAGCACTAAAGTGGATCTTAAAGACTTGGAGCCTGTGTTTCTGGGGTGGACTTGCCTTGAGGACTGGTCACCTTCCCTGACCTTGGTCTCGGGGCTCTACGGTCAGCACCTGGGCTCAGCTCTGTGACCCAGGCTGCAGGGCAGGGTCATCCCTGCAGAGCATCCAGGGACCAGGGGGATTTCTTGGGGTGGCCAAAGAGAGGCAGGCTCTGGGCAGCCCTGAGGAAGCAGACCCCTGACCGTCTCGAGGGCAGAGCCTCAGGACACGTGAAGCCCAGGTCATTCTAGGGAGAGATGAGGGGCAGTCTCCCATCCCAAGTCCTCCACATGCTGCGGGGCAGCAGGTCTCATTCTTTGCCTTGAACTCACGTGGGCAGGACAAACTCACTGACCTTCCCCTCCATGGTGTTCCCCCTGAGTGGCCCACAGTGGGCACGCCCCCTCCCCACGGGGGCTGGGCAAGCTGGCCTTCTTCCTCTCACCCCATGGCATTTCCTAGGAGGTTGGCTGCTGTCCAACGGGAGCCCTGGCTGCCCCTCGGTCTCTGACCAGCAGACAGAGAAGGGGAGGGCCCTTCCCATGGGACAGTCAGCTCTCTCTCTGAGACAGAGGGGCAGCAGGAGGGACTTCATGTGACATCAGCAGACAGCAGGAAAGAGCCAGGTCAGGGTGGGAAACCAGAAGGTCCATCTGTAGGCTCACAATGGACCCCACAAAACCAGGAAAGAGATGGGGCAGGTGCCTCCAACAGAGACAGCAGAGCCTGGACAGAGCTCCAGGGTGAGGACGGAGTTGAGGGGGACCAAGGACACGGGCAGAGCCCTTCCAGCAGCCTGTGGGGGGGTCGCACCTCCCAACACCCGCCCTCACTCTCTGGTGACGGAGTTGAGGGGGACCAAGGACACGGGCAGAGCCCTTCCAGCAGCCTCGGGGGGGGGTCGCACCTCCCAACACCCGCCCTCACTCTCTGGTGTCTCTTCCCACCTATTGGTCACTGTTGGTCACGTAGGCATGAGAAGAAAGGAACCCCACAATGTGTAGAGGGGCAGGACCCCCACTCCTGGGCACCAGCTCTGTGTGTCCCCTTCTCTCCAGAGGACTCCCCACCCCCAACCCACCCCCGACTTTTATATAAAATTTACTTTTTTCCGTGTTTCTTGGGTGTTGATCTTCAGTCCAATTCTGATACTCAAGACTGTTGTCACCGGGACACAGGACAGGAGCTGGAGAGCTGGCTCAGAGGGCGGCTGGTCCCGGTGGATGACCTGGCACGAGCAAGGCCTGGCTCTGGGAAGGTGGTGGGGATGGTACTGACATCCAGGTGGTGAGCGCCCAGAGCTTCCTACTCCTGCCACCTGGGCCCCGAGGCTGGGCCCTGCTCTCGAGCCTTCCAAGATCTCAGGGTGGCTTCCCAGCAGGAGCTCTGCACCTCCAGAGTCTGTGTGTCTGTCCCCGGGAAGACAGCCCTAAATCCCTGCCAATCTCTGTGTCCTTTGCCCCGTGCCTAGACAGAGAAATGTCCAGACCAGGGTTTCCCGGGGACTACCTGGCAGGTCTGGAGGTGTTCTTGCTTGAGGCCGGGGCTGCAGGAAACACCTTAAGGATGTGCAGGATGGACCCAAGAGGGAGCTTCCAACCCCCAGCATCAGCACCATGGCCAACCAGAGGAAGCTGGCTATGGGCCCAGGAAGGATGGGCCCTGCCCCAGACTCAGCACAAGAGGGTGGCACGTGTCCTCAGGCCCAGAGACTCCTGCCCCTCTGCTGGCTCCTGCAAGCCAGGATCCCTGTGCAGAGGCCACTTCTTCCTGGGCACCTTGCTCATTGTCTCTGTGGGCAGCAAGGCCCACCTGTAACTGAAGGCAGCTGGCTGACCAAGCCGAGAAGCCCAGGGCCCAGCAGCTCACCTGACGGTTGTGTGCTCCCTGGGCAGTGCCTGGGGACCACACGCTCTGACTGCATGCTGTCTCCCGTTGTCTTACCAACACCCATGCCCCACACACACGCAGGCACACACACAGGTGCATACACACACAGCACACAAGGCAAACTGCACAGTGCTGCAATACACACACAGAGCACACACACAACATAGTTTGCATACGTGCTCTCATACGCACTCGTATGAATGCCATGTACTCTGTCCCTGTGTTTCTGCACACACAAGAGAGTCCCCATGTGCACTCATAGACACACATATTGCACACATGTGCCCACACATGCCTAGATGTGGTGCACTAATGCCAAGCACCCAAGCATGCACAGGCACCCCACTCACCCCCACATGTGCACACATGCACTCCACACCCACGTGCCTCACACCCACATGCATGGTGCGCAAGGCCACCAGGCGCCTGAGCACACCTGTCACACCCATTGTTCTGAAGTCCCTCCCTCCCGCCCGCCCGCTGCCTGGTTCACGCGGCTGCTGAACAAAAACCTGCCCAGTTAAGATGTCTTGCTCTGCGGCCTCCCTGGGCCCTCCCTGGGCCTTCCCTGGGGCTCCTGGGCTCCGCCAAGCTGTGGCCTTCCGCTGCGCTCCTTGCCGCCCGGCCCTCCTCGGTCCTTTCATCCCTCACATCCTGGCTGAGCAACGTGGTGTCCACTCCCTTCTAAGGCTGAGGTTTTACAAGAATACACCACAGAAGCGAGCGTTTGCACCCAGGCCGAGGGAGCTGGCTGGGGACCCAGTGCTCTCCTCGCAGGGTGGTGCCTGCTGCCCACTGCCGGGAAACCTCCCACACTGGTTCTGCTGGATTTCTGGGTTTTGCTCAAAGACTTCTTTCCTATGATAGTTGCTCCTTGGGGCCTTTTTTACCCAAAGTGACGGACCTCTTTATGATCGTGTGATTATAAGACCTGCTGGAATTTGTACCGCCAGCCCCTCCACTTCCTCCAGGTTGAGGAAGTTCTACAGGCGTCAGAGGTCACCCAGTGCTGGCCTTCTTTCTAAGGCTGGGCAGCACCTGTCTGGCCAAGGCAGAACTTTGGTCGGTCCATGTCAGCACACCCCCTACCCCATCTCTGAGCCTCAGTTCCAGGAGAGACTCTGGTGAGGCTCAGGAGGCATTTCCTGCCTCACCACAGTCTCTCCTGCTGTAGGACCTGCCCTGGTCCTCTCTGTTGAGAAACAGTCCACTTGGTGGGCCTCCCTTTTCTGCTCATAGAGGGTAGGAGCTGGGCTTCCAGGAGGACCAAGAGAAAGTTCACCTCCATGGAGTCAGAGTCTCACCTCCAAGAGACCCAGACCTGCACCCCAAGCTCAGGAGGTTCCCCAGGTCCTCTCAGCTCCCCTCCCCACCCCTGACACCCTGCAGGACTCTGTTCTCCCGTGCTGAGAACATGCACACCCCTCTCTGACTGTGGGCCTTCTTTTTCCTCCTAGCTCTGAGCTCAGGGAAAAAAAAAATCCAAAATATGAATTATGTATTGGAAATTCAGGCAGAGCAATCACGGGCGATAAATAATTCCCAAGTACAGACACATTAGTTAGCTGTACAATCCACTTACAGGCCAACAACTGTCTTATTAGCAACAGGCTGAGAAGAAACCTCTAATGTGCAGCTTCAGGAGACACCGAGCCCTGCAGGCGTCCCACGAGCCACACTCCTGGGCCCGAGAGTCCACCGCTCGGGGTGGGAGCTCCCGCTCTGAGGCAGGTGGAAGCCTTGAAGAACATTCCTCGCTGAGCGCCGAGAGCGGCTGGTCTCATGCGGCGGCATCTCCTGGCTTGCAAAGGGACGGTTCCACACAGCTTGGGAACATTCTTAATGAACAGATAATAATTCTAGGGAAATTAGCACCTCAGCCATTTGCAACTCTGCTGGACGTCCTTTCATGCTTTGGGACATTTTACTCTCTGGGCTGTTGTTGTCCTTGTCCCAGTGACGTATTGGCGTAGTGATGATGATGGAAACACCTGCAAAAAGTGTGTGCGGAGCCAGGGTCAGCCTTGACCCAGAGCCTTCTTAGATAATTCCAAGTTACAGGTATGTCACCAGGGATCGAGGTGACTGGGGGTGCTCTCGCCAACGCCCTCTCCCTCCTCGCTAGAGTCCCTACGTCCCTGTCGCCCACAGTGGTGGCAATGCCTCTTGGTTTCCTGGTACAAGGCACATGGCATCAGCAGGTCTCGTCACCCTCCCTTCTGCATGGCTCTTTGTGCCAGGCACGAAGCTCCTGACGTGAATCATCTTCTTGAATCTCCAACTGTGACACAAGGAACTATCATCCTCACCCCCATTTTGCCCAGGAACAAGAAGGTGAGGGGCCTCAGCCTCTGGACGATCTGATCCCATTCTGCTGTGGGGTCAGCCGAGCGGCATCGTCGTCCCAGATTGCTGGTGGGGAGCCTGAGTCACAGCAGAGGAGCCTCCTATCCCAAGGAACGCCCCCCCCCCACCCAGGGTGCAGAGCCAGGGGAGGCTCAGGTCCCCGGCTCCAAGGCGCGAGCAGTCTGCCAGCTGCTCTGGGCCACCAGATTCATCTCGTGGACGACAGGGTGGCTGGGGACCTTCCTCAGGACCAGAGCTCCTCCTTTCACTCCAAAAGGTGGCTGCTGGCCCTCGGCAGGGCCTTGTGAGGAGCACGAGGACCCTGGACAGCTGGGGTCTTGCAGCCACAGTCAGGACCAGGCCCGCTCACCCTCCCCCGCACCTGGGCTCCCGCAGCCCTGGGTGGCCCTGATTTGTCACACCCTCCTCATTGCATGTCCTCCCTGCCTGTGGGCAGCAGAGCCCTGCTCCCTCCGGCGCCCCAGCTGCAGGCAGGGGCAGCGCCCAGCAGGGAGGCTGGCCCCGCAGACCTTCCTTCCTCGGAGGCTCGGTGGCGCTCTGCTGGGATCCAGGCTTGCTCTGCAATTTAATGCCTTAAAAGCTTCAGCTTTCTCTCTGGGTCAATTTTCTTCCAACAAAATATTAAAATTAAGCTTTGAAAGCCTGCCGCTGTGGCCTGGGCCGCAGACCGGGCAGCAGAGCCCGAGCTCTGCGTCACTCTGGCTTAAATATTTAAAGAGATGCTGGGTAGCAGAGAGCTCTCAGGAAGCCTGGGGCTGGAGGGCGGAGGGGTGCCGAGAGGGACATCTGAAGCCTTGTCTGATGTGGGCAGGAGCCATCTGGCAGGCACTGCCTCGGACCCCAGGGTGGCTCCTACAACGGTCCTGAGGACCAGCAACAGCGACAGTGACGCTGCCTCTGCTGGCCACCTGCCTGGGGCCCGGGAGGCGGCCCACGCCAGAGCTGCACCTACAGATGGGAAACCGCCCAGAGAGGCCAAGCGAGAGCCTGAACCACGATCCGGGCACCCGGATTTGGGTTTTGCTCTAGCGTTTTCTTCTTGTTCAGTCCCCAGACGGCTCCACTAGAAGGAGCATGGTCCTCACAGCCCCAGCCCGTCATTTCCCAGAGGGGAGACGGAGGCTGGGTGGGTCCGAGGTCACCCAGGTAGGTGGGGTGGGAAGAGCAAGTGTGTCTGTCAATCCATTCGCCACTCAGCTGTTCATCTCATGGACGTGCAGAGCATGCAGGGACCTGGGATTATCCAGTGGGTGAGTGACCGCGTGTCCGCTGGGCCGAGCAAGCACAGCACTGGACATGGCAGGACCTTAAGGTGGGCATGAGGTAGGACAGGAGAGACAAGAAGGGGCGGGAAGGAGACACACGGGAAGGACCAGAGAGTAGGATTTTAACTCAGAAGTTCTGCCGTGTTTTCAGGGCCGGCCACCCCTGAGCCTGTACCCCTTCCAGGCCTCTCACTCCCAAATTCCTGAGAAATATGTAGCTCTACCACGCACTGTTAATGAACACCCAGTGAGCTGATTAGGCAGAGAGAACTGTCCAGCACCATCTGTGGCTCGGACGATGGAGACTGCGTCAGCCCAAGGATGCTCCGCTGACCAGGCCACCAGAACCCGTCTTGAGATCACAGGCTGATGTCACTCCCACGCAGCTGTGTATACCTTCTCCTCCCCAGGTCTGAAGAGGAGAGCCCGGCCCCCCACAGCGTGCCTCCCCTCTGGAGCCGGCCGCGTCCCCTGAGATGTAGGTCTGCCTTCCTGGGCCAACCTCTGTCAGGGCCTCTGACTGGCGTGTGCTGAAATTCTTTTCTGTCAAGTATCCAGGAGGCACGCTGGCCCTCAGTGGGTTTCTCCTTCCCTCTGGCAACTCCTGGACCCTCCTTTGGAGACACTTGTCCTCCTGAGACAGGCAGACCCTGGATCCTGACCCCACAGAGTGGAGCGGGAAAGACAGCCTACAACCTGGTGGGGGCAGCTGCTGGACTCGACTGCTGTCTCTGAGCCCAGGGGACGGACCTGGTGGAGGTCCAGGCTTGTGTGCTGGAAGCAGCTCGGTGACATCACTGAGCTCCTAGCTCCTGCGCACGTCCATGGAGACTGCTCGTACCTGGATCTTCTGGCCCAGCCTGGGTCCACTGT
This sequence comes from Ictidomys tridecemlineatus, assembly GCF_052094955.1. Classification (NCBI taxonomy): domain Eukaryota; kingdom Metazoa; phylum Chordata; class Mammalia; order Rodentia; family Sciuridae; genus Ictidomys; species Ictidomys tridecemlineatus. The sequence continues at coordinate 208,381,726 of NC_135480.1, read as the reverse complement.
CCCTACCCTTGGCTGGGTTTCTGGGAACGAGGAGGGCACTCTGTGTGTTTCCCTGCCCTCCTTTCCTCCGAGGACTCCACAGGGGCCTAAGGGAAGGTCACAGCACCTGGTCAGAGCCAGCGCTGCAGGAAGGGGACATCACAGCACCTGGTCAGAGCCAGTGCTGGAGGAAGGGGACATCACAGCACCTGGTCAGAGCCAGCGCTGGAGGAAGGGGACGTCACAGCACCTGGTCAGAGCCAGCACTGGAGGAAGGGGACGTCACAGCACCTGGTCAGAGCCAGCACTGGCAGGAAGGGGACGTCACAGCACCTGGTCAGAGCCAGTGCTGCAGGAAGGGGATGTCACAGCACCTGGTCAGAGCCAGCACTGGCAGGAAGGGGACGTCACAGCACCTGGTCAGAGCCAGCGCTGCAGGAAGGGGACATCACAGCACCTGGTCAGAGCCAGCACTGGCAGGAAGGGATGTCACAGCACCTGGTCAGAGCCAGCACTGGCAGGAAGGGGATGTCACAGCACCTGGTCAGAGCCAGCCAGCGCTGCAGGAAGGGGACGTCACAGCACCTGGTCAGAGCCAGCACTGCAGGAAGGGGACGTCACAGCACCTGGTCAGAGCCAGCGCTGGAGGAAGCAGCGTTTGTCCTTTCCCCTCTGCCTGGGGCTGTGCTCCCCCTGTGCCTCTTCCTGTGCCTTCACGGCTGCCCCTCCCCTTCCCTGGGAGCAGTCGACTGCCTGGACACGGGCTGGGAGCGGGACAGCCTTGGGCGGGAACTCACCTCAGCCCTAAGCGCTGCGAGGGCTCGGCCAGCCTGGCCTCCGCCTGGCCTTTGGTCTGCAGTGTGAGGAGATTGACAGCAGGTGCTGCTGGTCCTGAGACAAGGAGAGGGTCCACATGGAGAGGCCCTCAGGGACCAGCACAGGAAGAGGCCAGACAAATGGCATCCTGTTCCTAGAGCCCGGCTCAGCACCCGTGTTCTGTCCCGGGGTGGAACACTGCTCTCCACATCTGCAGGCCCATGAAGGGAACAGCTGGAGCATGAAGGGACATCAAGACTAGAGAGAGGAGCCAGCGGGTCCTGCAGGAGCCCGGGACGCCGTCCAGGGGTGAGCCTCCCCCAGGCTGTATTGAGGACCCACCAGGCCACAAGCCCCCTGTGCGAGAAGCCAGGGCAGTGCGTAGCCTGCTTTGTCAGGTAATGAAGTCCTAGAGTGGCCCCATGGCCCTGCTCCATCCTCATGGACACCAAGTGGACTCTGCCCAGGACCCCAGCGGCACTGTCCCTTGGCACTTATCACAGCTGCAGCCAATCTGCATAAGTCAGGAACTGGCGGCAAGCACACGAGCGACCTCACAGGCTGGAGGTCAGGTCTGGCTGGGCCTAACTCCGGGCATGGGCGGGGCACCCCTCAGAGCTCTGAGGACCCTCCACTTCCGGCCTCCCCTGTCCCACAGGTGCCCAGCAACCTCGGTGCAGCATCTTGGTCTCATGCGACCTCTCTTCATCGAGTGCCTGCCCTCCCTGCACCTCTCCATGGCCAGCACAAGTGGCCCCTTCAGCCAAGTCGCAGCTGCAGGAACAGGGCCCGGGAGCTCCAGCAAGGAGCCTGCAGGAGCTGGGAAACCCTCGGGCATCGAGGCCCTGTCCCCTCAGGGTTTGCCCCTGCAGGGAAAGCAAAAGTCTCCAGGAGCAGGACAGGCCTTCTTCAGATGCCCACCCTCAGCCACATGCAGCCTCCTGCCCCCAACCACTGACTGACCCCTCAGCCTCACCTCCGGCAGGCCATTCCCTGGGGGCCAGGGCTGGCGGAAACCCTGCCCGTGCGGCAGTGGGGCAGTGTCCAAGCATTCAGAAGATGGAGTCCTTGTGCCCTGACGGTAGGACAATTGTCACCAGGCCAAGCAAGCTGTGGGCAGCCTGCGGGTGCCCTCCTGCTCAGACCCAGAGTGGGGAGATGACCACAGACTCATGGCCCCAGGAGCCGGGCAGCTACAGAGCTACGAGTGCCAGTGCCTCACTGCGTTGGGACCGCGGGAGCGGGGGACGGCCAAGCCCCTCAGTCCCCGCCCTGCTGCCTGGCACAGGCTGCAGCTCCAGCCACTGAGCGCCAGGGTGACAATGTCTCACTGAGCAAACCCTGGTGGCTTCAGAGGCTTTCCAGTCATGCTAGTGGCCTAAAAACCGCGTTCCACGTCACCGGGGTGAACGGCTTCCCATCGCCGCGGAATCCGCTGCAAATACTGTCAAAAATCAATGCTGAGATCCACGGAATCTCTTGGCGAGGTTCACAGAAAAGCACAATCTAATGGTGGGAAGCTGTTTCCAGCACCAGACAAATAACGATCGCACACATTTCAATTCCCAGCGGCCGCCTCGTGCGTGACTTCAACACTGGAGCAGACGCCCGCCTGGCGTCCACCCTGTCACACCTCTGGAATGCCCACCCCAAGCCGGGCAAGCGAGGGACCCTCAGGCCTACTTCCTGCTCTCCACCAGACACCGGGGAGGACAGGCCCATCTCCTGGGGAAGCAATGTCCACAGCCTCGGGAGGAAAGGGAGGCGATGGCTGTGAGATGTGGGAGTGGCCACAGTTGGTGTGGGGACAAGCTTGTGGGGGCAGAGGCTTGAGAGCTTGCAGCCTGCAGTCACCCACTGGAGCTGGGCAAGGGCCTGCTGGCCTCCCAAAGGGGAAAGTGCCCAGAGGGCTAAACGCAGGCAGCTGGGTTGCCCCTATCCCTGGGCCTCTGTGGAGCTTCCGGACACTCTGCCAGTGGAGCCATGAGCACCAACCCCCAGGGCCCAGCACGGGTGGCCAGCTGACTGGGACAGCCACATGCAACCCAAACACGGGGGACCAGGGTCTGGGCTTCTCTGGAGATGCAGCCCAGAGTAGCCACATGGGGCGGGCACATGGGACGTCTTCAAGAAGGCCGTGGTCCAGCCTGCTGTGAGGGCTGAGCATCCTTATTCCCTGGGGAAGGGGCCAAGCGAGTGCACAGGGGGCTGTGACTTGGCAACACTGCTCAGGGTCGGTGCCAACAGGATGCAGTTAAGGTGTGGAGACTGAAGTTCAGAGAGGTGGGAGGCGAGGGGACACTGAGGACAGGTTGGAGCCACAGAAGCAGCTCCCTGCCGGGAAGCATCTGGGTGGGGAACACGGCAAGGTGACCAAGCCAGAGTAGCCAGGCCGGCATGCAGCTTCCCTGGGCCAGAGCAGCCTGCAGGGCACACACGGGAGTGAGCTGCTCCGAGCAGCTGCCTGGGTCCAGGGCAGGCACAGACAGCCAGGGTCATGAGCCCAGAGGCTCTGTGCCCTTGAGGGACAGGTGCTACTTTCTGTGCCACGTCACACAGCTGGAGGCGGGGGTGAGCCAGAGATGCCCACTGGGCACCTAGCTCAACTGCAGACTCCAGTCTCGGTCTTCCTCTGAGTCCAAGGCGAGGTGCCTTGGATATGCAGGCCAGCACTGTGGGATGCAACTTCTAGACTGGACCATCTGGGCCCTCGGTATCCATCCCATCTCCTGCACTTACACACTCGGACCTGCTCTGTCCGGCAGAACTTCCTGTGGGATGGAAATGTTCTAGAATGCAGTGGCCCGAGGCGGCAGCCAGGAGCCACACCTACCACTGTCTTGAGAAGGTGGTGGCACCCTGAGAAGCCGAGCTCCCGATTGTGCAGAAGTTTGCCTGATTCAGATCCAAGGAGTGAGGGTGGCTCCTGCAGCCAGAGGGAAGAGCCAGCTCTAGATGTCACTGTAGGTCAGAGTGACCCACCTCCACCCCAGATGGCCTTGGGCAGCTGTAGAGCAGGAGCCATCTGTGGGGCCTCTGAAGCCCTGTGTGGCCATGCATCCAGGCTCCAAGCCTGTGAGGGAACTTCAGTGCCAACAGCCCAGTGCTGGGGACCATGGTGGGCTCAGCCTTTGGGGAACAGGGTCATGACAAGGGCCAGTGTACACGGAGGCCAAAGTGGGCCTCAGAGGGCTGCACGCCTTTGTCCCCCGGAAGGCCCCCACCCCCACTGCCTCCCTCTGCAAAGGCAGGTCTGGGCACCTTCCCACCATGGGGCTGTGAGGACTGACTGGTCCTCACAGGAGGGAGCCTCCGATGCCCAGCCCACCCCTGGGCTCTGGGGGCAGCCTTCCAGGCCAGCTCTTGCAGGGTGTCCTCCGTGCTGTGTTTGTCACTTTACAGGGGTAGTGGGCAGGCCCAGCAGGGCTGGCCGCCTGTGCTCCTGAACAGCCCCTGTGCAGACCTCCAGGAAGATGGAGCTGGGAGCCCGCCTTCCTCGGGGTGGCTGGGAGGAGAGGCAGTTGCCATGGAGACGGCATCTGGCCTATTCACTCGAGTTTCAGAGGCAAACGAAGAGATAAGAGAAACGGGTGAACCCCCAGACGCGAGGCCTCATTTGCTTTCACCCTCGAGCCTGTGCGTGGGGCTGACGGGGAGGGGAACACGGTAAAGCTCTCGAGACGACCCAGTTAGGGTTTGTCCACGGCTCTTGGATACTCGGCGCACCCGGCCTGGTTGGACTGTTTTGCTGCCAAAAGATTTTGCAGCATCAGATTCTTGGCAGTGGGACAAACAGAAGGTCAAGGCCAGACACAAGCTCCTCCCACCCCAGAGGCCTCAGGCAGGGCCAGGAGGGGCAGCCGTCAGCACCCAGGGCACTGGAGCTGGAGTGGGAGGGAGGCGCCCACACAGACACCCACCTCCTGGGGCTGGGGGAGAGGACTTGGGATGAGTTTGCAACCTTGGAACGAGCACCACAGAGGAACATCCAAAGGATAAATATGCATTTGTATGTCCATGCTGCACGCAGGCACACTCGCATGCACACACACACACACACACACACACACACTCCCCCGTGCATGCGAAGTGCTTGCTCGTGAGCATTCACAGCTCCCCTGGAGCCGGGCTGTGCCAGTGCCAAGGGTGCAGGCTGAGACACGGGGCCTCAAGGACCTGCCATTGGTGGGGACAGAGAAACCAGCGCCTCTGACAGCTCAGGTGAGTCCTGAGATGGGGGAGGAGGGGGCTGCATCCACACCAAAGAGCTGCCCCCTGGAGCTGAGAGAAGGTCCCTGGGAGGCTTCCTGGAGAGGGCAGCATTGGAGCTGAGCTCTGGCTGATGCCTGCACCATGCAAAGAAGGCACAGCGCCAGGTGGTGGCCTGCCGTGCTCAGCCTGGCCAGGCTGGGGGCTCAGGGATGGTCAGCAGGAGAGCTGGACAGGGCCCCGCCCACACAAAGGGGCATGGCCCACGGTGGCTCCAGTGCCAGCCTCCTCTGCCACCTCTCGCTCTCTCCCTGCGAGGCTTATATTTTCATTCTTCCAACTGTGGAGGGAATTGCAGGCTCGAGGAGCTGGGCAGCACCCCAGGGCTGTGCACACCCCACCTCTCCAGGCAGCGCTCCCGTCCCCAAACCCACCCCGCACAGCCAGGCCTCCCCCTCGCCCTCCTTCATCTCCCTCCCCAGAGCTCTTCATGTATTCGCTTGGCTCTTTTCACCAGGATCAACCTATGTGACCGTGGGTGGCAGGGAAGTGACCAGGCAGGAGCCTGCAGCACAGGCCCCGCCTCCCAGAGCCCACCCTCCTCGCCCCCCCACCGTGGGCCCTCTCATCTGCCAGGTCCCTCTTCATCTGCCAATCAGGAGTGTTGGCTGGCACTCACCAGGACCCTCGGCCCCGGCCCAACTCTGCCACCCAAGGGCCCAGAGCAGGAGAGAGGCCAGCGAGGGCCACGAGGCCATATGCAGCAGCCAGGCAGGAGGACCCGGGGAGTGACCTGGGAGGAAGGGGCAGGGCTGACCCAGGGTGAGCACACCAACCCTGTCCCTCTGCTGCTCCTCCTGGCGTCCTGGGTGACCAGCAGCAGCGGTCCTCCGCCCCTAGCTGTGGCCTGGAAGGAAGGATCCCCTTTTCCTGAGAGCGCTCTGTGGGGCTGTCACTTGCGGGCCTGCCCAGGGCGCCTCACCCCTCAGCCTGTGGTTGGGGAAACCGAGGCCCAGACCTCCCTGAGCCCCCCAGGTGTCTCCCAGACCATCCCTCCTTGGAGGTGGCTTGGAATCAGTGGCCAGTGGGTGGAGGGTGGGTGAGGGATGCGGTGTTCAGTTCCTGGGCATCCCTGTGTCCAGCATCACATTTTACCTCACAGACGCCAGTGGGAGGCTGGTGGCTACAGGCTGGGCCGAAGCCCCTGCACTTCAGCAGCTGAAGACCCTGGAGCACAGGCTTGGCACCAGGGGCTGAGGGGGTCGCCACACACAGGAGAAAATGCCCACAGGCGTCCGAAGGAGGAAGGAGAGACCTAGGCCTGTCCACCACACACTGAGTGAGCCTAGGACCAGAAGCCTGAGTCACAGTGCACGGAGAGCAGCAGGAGTCCTGAGGCACGGTGGCTCGGTGGCACGGTGGCACAGTGGCACGGTGGCACAGTGCTGGGAAACAGTAGCCTTGGTCACGTCAGAGCCGTGCATGTCCCAGCAGGCCACACCAGAGGGTTTGCCCCAGACAGAGGCCTGTGCCACACCAAGGCTGCATGCAAGCAGTCACCTGACCCACTGTGCCCAGAAACGGTGAGGTCCCCAGTGGGAGAGGCTTCTGAGCTCCGGGTGTGCGTGGCGTCACAGACAGGGAGCCCAGAGGTGCTCACAGGGGCCTGAAGGCGGTCGATTCCTGCGACCTCAAGGAAGAATGGCCCATCGCCCCTCAGGGAAAAGACAAACCAGCTGCCCAGCCGCTGCCCTGCAAGCACCAGGCTGTCCCTCTCAGGCTGGCTTCCCCTGCAGGACAGCAGATGGGGCCTTTGGACTCCTTTTGCAGCCCTGAGCTCATGAGTCCGGACCTGTGCACTACTTCCCACCTGTGGGCACAGATGGGAGGCCCCGGCTCTGCTGAACAGGGAGACCTGAGTGCAGACGCTCGCCCGCTCCTCCCTTCTGTTCTGGGACAGGTGAGCACCTGTCCTCGAACTCAGGATCAGCTGGGGCTGCCGTGAAGACACTGTGTGAGCTTGGCGCCTCTGGGCCTGGTTTTCGGGCTGTAAAACCAGCGGCTGGAGCAAGGTGATCTCCCAGCTCACCCTCCAGGACTCCCCGACCCCTCAGTGCTGCCAGCAGGTCCAAACAAAGCGAGCACCTACAGGCCCCAACCTATCGCTATGTCCAGGGTCCGACCTCAGTGGCAAAGGCGTCTCCTCCCAAACTATTTACCCCCCCGCCTCCGATTAGGGCTAATTTAATGTGCTCTGCAGTGATCGGAAGTGACTGCTTCGGACCAACGGCCTCATCAAAACCTTGTTGCTGTATTTAATCTGGAATTAAACTGTTTGCTGTTCAAGGTCTGGTGTGAGCACTTCATGAAAGATTGATTGTTTTCCTTTATGAGGCTGTGATGCTAATTGCTCGTTGTTGTGTGGGTGGTGCAGGAGGAAGAGGCTGATTAAGAAAATAAGAGGACCTGAGCTCCCGGCGGCCCGGTCAGCCCAGCTCTCTGCTGCAGGAGAGGGTGGGGGCTGCAGCTGTGTTTGCCTGGGCTCTTCCCCCACTGGAGACCACATCCACGCTCAGGCCCTTAGCCACCTCAAACCACTAACACCCTGGATAGGAGCTTCTGCCCACAGGGCTGGGAAGCCCAACCTTGGGAACTGACCCTCAGTAAATGAGAAGATGCCCATCACCCAAGCTGGGACTCCGCCCTGCCCAGAGGCACTCCTCAGAACCCTGCCTCCAGATGGACATGTCCTGTGTCACAGGCTCCAGCCTGAGCCCTAGGCCAGAAAGGCTGATAAACAGAACCCCATTACCATTCTACAAACCTTGAAGGACCAACTGCCCATCCTGGTCTTCTTCAGAGCTGCCCAAATCGACTCGACTATAAAACGTTTCTCCACGAGCATCCCCGGGGCCTTGACTCTGCTTGTAGTACATCAGAGTAGAAAACTAAGCACGCACAGGGCGTGGACACCATCAAAGTTCACGAGGGTTTTTGAGGAGGAAAGTCTTGCTCTCTTAGGTCCGGCCTCTGGAGGCATGCAGATTAACTGACAAAAGACGGACTGGTGAGAGAAGAGGGGTACAGATTTTATTAATATTTACACGCACAGAAAGAAGTTCAAAGGCAATAAGTAAAACTCAAAGACACAGACCCCAGGGTTTAGATTCAATCTTAACAAAGAAGAGGAGACTTGGGCTTGACGGATGGCGAACAGTGGAAAGGCGCAGAGGCACGGGGAGCGAGCCTGGTGGAAGGGGAGAGCTGTTATGGGCCTGCTCTCAGGCTCCTCTGGGTGCCACCTCTGCAGCTCCAGGCACAGTGAGGTTTATGTCTTGCTTTTAGGTAGGAAGAGGAGGGAGGAGAACCCATTCTGGTCTGATTCTCAATTGCTTTCTTCTTAAAGTAACTCTCCTGCCAAGGTGGCATGGGTTAGGTGGCCCATCCTGGTGCCCTTCAGGGTCCAGAGGGGGAGTTCACCCTGAACCTGAATCAGAGCAGACTGTGCAGCGTGGGGGCCTCATCAGACTTCTAAGCTGAATGTGGCCAGATTTGAGCTCCACATGTGTCCCTGGCGGAGTTTGGCTGTAACAGCAGAAAAATGGGACAAGCTAAAGGTCGAGCCACAGGATCCGACAGCAAACCGGCTGCATGCATGCGATGACGCCCGCTGCCGCCCGCACACGGGGCAGCCACACTGTGGTGAGAGGGGAGGTGCAGTGGCAGCCCGAGCCAGGGCCCTGCTGGGGACGGATGGCAGGACAGACTGGGCGGACAGGTACCCCAGAGGGGCTGGGACGTGGGGGCTGGGCCGCCTTCTCACTGTGTCTGAGCACCTGCCTCAGCAGCAACTTGCTGACCTCTCTCTGAGCTGCGACTCAGAGAACGACCAGGCCCCAGGATGTGACGGGGCAGCTGGTGCCTCTGGCTCAGGCCCATCCCAAGGTCCAACCTCCCGCCTCAAACTCAGTGACTGGAAATGCAACGTGGAGACAGCCCCCGTCCACCCGTCCACCCGTGCAGTGCAGGACACCCTCAGGCTGTGAGAGCAGATGCCACACAGAGGAAGGCCCCAGGTCATGCTGTCCCCTCTCTCAGGGGGGGCCACAACCTGGTGCTGAATCTGCAAGTGTCTCTGCTTCTCCCTCATCCCTGAGCATGGCCTGGCCTCCTGCAGAGCACGCACAGCCTTCAGGAAATGGGCCTGCCCTGTGGGGCACACTGCCCCTCACTGTGGAGAGCGGGCAGGACCACAGCCTCAGTATCCATCCCAGAGCCACCCTGGACTTTCCTCCAGTGTGTGGTGTCCGTGCCTGCTGGCCGTTCCTGACTTTGAATATCCAAGGCCACCGAGGCTGTTGGTCCCACAGATGAAGAGGCCTAGGCCACTGGGAGTCAGCAGCAGCCCACAGCCAGCACAGCTCCTCTGCCCTCCTGGCCTCCCCAGGGCTCCCCAAAGTGACCAGGAGGCCTTGGATTCATGGTGGGTGGGAGCGTGAGGTTCCCACAAGCTCTAGGATGAAGCAGCAGGCTGCAGAGCACAGGGGGGTGAAAGGCCCGTGCCCCCTGTCCCTGGAGGTGGCCTCAGACGGGGCCAGGTGGCCTTCCCCCTCCCACCCACCCCTGCACCTGGCCCTGGTCCTGCATGGGGCAGACACCCAGAGACCCTGGATGTGTGGGTGTGGGGGCTTCCCTCTGGCCCTTGGCCCTGAGATGTAAACCAGCAGGGACAGGTGAGCGTGAGCGTGGGGCTGGGGCTGGACAGGTCACACACACACAGGGGTTGAAGGAGAAAGGACCCAAGGGGGCAGCGGCCCGGCGCGTGTACTTTTTAACAAATGATAAGCTCGTGGAGAAGAGGCAAGACGTGGGGGTGTGGGCCGGGGCTGCAGCCACCGGGCAGTGACTCGGAGAGGGCCGGGACACCAGGGCGGGATCAGAGCTATCTGGCTTCCTGTGCAGACTCACTTCTGCCTCTGCTCCCAGCCACAGTGATGAGGACTTCCTCGCCCTGGAGCGGGAGGAGCAGGGCATTGCCAGAGGAGGCTCCCTCCCCAGGGGTGCTTCCCGCCTCCAGCCTGGACCAGGGGAGGCCGGGGCCAGGGAAGGAGGCTCAGCCTCGGAGCCCTCAGGCATCCTCAGAAGGCGGAAGGTGTCCTGGAACGTCAAGGATGGAGAGTGGCCTTTTAGGTCAGACTTCACTCCCTAAGTGTCCCGCGAGCAGGTGATGTGACTTGCGGGAAAGCACTGGAACTCCTAGACACACAACTGCTCTCGCTCACACGAGGCCCAGGAAGTCCTCCTGGCAGAAAGCACAACTCGCAGGAAGTTCACCCTCCCCCAAAGGGCGATGTGCCCAGAGCACCCTCAGGTGTGGCTGCAGAGCCTGGTCCCAGGGTGCCCCTGGCTGGAATCCTGGGTGGCCTTTCCATCCCCAGGAGGCAGCCAGGCTCGAACCTCCCTTATCCCTGTGGCTCGGGGACCCTGGGAGCAGCAGGTGGGCCTGGATCCCGCCAGCTGTGGCCCTCGCAGCAGGAGCCCCTCATCTGAAGAAGTTCCACTCCCGTTCCCCTCTCGGAGGCGAGCTGGCGACGCTGTCCTCTCCAAGGTTGTCTGGATCTGAGGAAGCAAGCCGAGGAAGGCCTCATGGTCGCCAATCACCACGTGGACGAGCGTGGTTATTATCTCTGTCCTACAGGACGCAAAGTGAAAAGGAACTCAGTCCCAGTGCTTGGGCCCCTCCTTTACCTAAACCCAGCTCCTTCCTAACCTTTGTGGGGATGGGTCCCCCACGCATGTCACCTCCCAGGCATGCACACACATACACAAACACCCTCCAACCCCAGAGACAGTAGGTTGTCTCCTCTACCTCCTTGTGATGGGTGGATAGGTGGATGGATGGATGATTGGTGGAAGGAGAATGAATGGGTGGATGGACGGTGGATAAACGAATGGAAGAAAGGATGGGTAGACGGATAGATGGATAAGGCTGGCTGGATGGATGGATGGAAGGAAGAAAGAATAGATGGGATAGTGATGAATGGTGGATGGATGATGGATGGATGGATAATGAGTGGAAGAAAGAATGGATGAAGAGTTGGTGGAGGATGGATGGATGGAGGGATGGATGGTGGATGGATGGGAGGACAGGTTGTAGATGAATGGATGGGTGAAGGTTAGTGGATTGCATGTGCTGATCAGTTTGTCTTAGACCTTCTCAAAAAGCAATTTGTCTACATGGTGGAAAGATTTCAAGATTCCCTGTAACAATAGTGGCCACGGTGGGGGTGCTCTGCACCTCCAGTGCATGGAGTCCTTGGGTGCACTCTGGTTTTGCCTTTACCCGTGGCAGCAGCAATAGGTGTCTCCCTCAACATCTGTTATCTCCCTTTGAGTCAGAGAGGCCCCAGGGAGCTACAGAAGGCCCCTGGATCTTTGTAACCTTCAGAACAGATGGTCCATGGAGGCCAGTGGGGGGGGGGGGCCTGTGAGGCTCACATCTGCGCTCTGACACCTGCTAGTAAGGTCTCAAGTGCCACCCTACATCTTACAGGGGACCAAGATCTGCTCCAGGGGAGCCACCTGGAGATGGGCCTGCAGACCCCTGAGCCACCAGCTTCTCCCCGGTCCAGCTGCTCCTTGGTGGAAGGGGTGGGACCACTCAGAGGTGGGCTGTGAGGGAGCCACAGGCACCTTAGGTCCTCGGCCTGGCGATGAAGTAGCGTCTCCTTCTTTACCTGTGGGCCTCGTCATATCTTGGGACTGTTTCCCCCGGAGCTGGTCTCTGCTAGGAGGGCTGGACAGGGAGACCCAAGGCTCCACGCGAGGTGCTCCTCGATCCTGCTCCCGGAGCCCCTCCAGAGCGCAGCTGCCTCTTCTCTGGAGCAGCTGGGGGAGCACTGTCCCCACTGCCCGTTAATCCCTGCCTCCTCCTAGCCTCACTCCAGGCACTGCAGGAGAAAGTCTCCGCGGCCTGGGATCTGCTGAACGACTCGGCCTCTGGCCTCTGGCCGAGGATGGCAAACCTCCCTTCCCAGAGTCCTTCAGGCCCTTCCTGCCCCTGGGCAGCCTGACGGCTCAGCTCCCTTTACCTGCAGGGACTGTCCAGGGAAAAGGAGGCCCTGGGGCCACAGCCTGAGACCCAACGCACCCAGCTCAGACCCCAGTAGCTGGGCCAGGGCAAGCAGGAGAGGCTGATCCGAGGCAGGAAGGTGGCTTGGGCAGGGGGTGCCACGGTGGGTTCCCACATGTCACCCAGAGGCCCAAGCGGTGCTGCTGGGAGGTGGGGGAGCCTCTAGGAGCAGGGCCTGGTAGAAGGAAGTTGGGTCATGGGGGGCGGGCCTTGCAGGGGATGCTGTGACCCCACCCCTCCCACTTTCTTTGCTTCCTGGCTGCCATGAGGTGACAGCCTTGCCCTGTCACCTGTTCCCTGTCATGATGCACTGCCTCCCCACAGGTTCCAGCGACACTGGACTCAGATCTCGGAAACCATGGCCCCAAATCAGCCTTCCTTCCTTTTAGGTTGGTTTTCTCAGGCACTTTGTCACGGTGGCAGAAAGCTGGCTAACACAGGCACAAGCAAGGGCAGAGGGAGGACAGTGACGGAGGAAAGTCTGCTTTCTACTGGGGGTCGGTCAGGGCAGGGGCCACCAGGAAGGGCGACAGGGTTCCCACCTCCATCGTTCTGCCTCGCTTAGGACTTCCCCTCTCCCCCGGGTGAGTTCTGGGGCGGCACTGACAAAGGGCCACAGAGCAGGGGCCGTCTCACAGCAGGAAGGACGCATCTGAACACCAGGCACGGGCAGGGCGGCCCCTTCTGAATGCCGGGGAGCGGAGGTCGCAGGCCTCTCTGGGGCTTCAGGTGTCCACCTTCACCTCGCGCTGTGCGTCTCTGCATCCAAATTTCCTCTTTTTATACCGGCACCAGGCCCACCCGACGACCTCATCCTAACTAATTACCTCTGCCAAGACCCTGTTTCCAATAATGCCACACCCTGAGGTCCCGGTGAGGGATCACACGGATCTGTGGACACGTCAGCCCACAGCACATCTGTCCCTCCATTTGGTGCACTTGGGCTCATCTGGTCAGTGGACAAGCCATGCTGCCTCTGATGGGAAACACCCATCAGGAGGTCATTCGATGGGGCCTTGGGAGGCCAGCCCAGCTGCACCGTGAATGAGGGCCAAGCTCAACCCCTCTGAGCCCTGCCTGCTGCTTCCAACCAGGACCATCCCCCCAGCCGACGGGCGCACCTCGCCTGCCTTGCTCCACCAAACTGCAGAAGCTGCGCCCTGGGTCCCATCCCTGGAGGCCAGGCCACTCTCCGTCCAGAGCCGCCTGGTTCACAATGTCCATTTGCTCACATGAGCTCCTGCTTGTCCTCAGGTGCCCGAGTGCACCTCTCGGCACCGCTGGTACTCAAGTTCATGCTGACAGCTTTGCCAGCTCGGCCACAGGCATGGGACGAGACTCCCAGGAACATGCCTCCCAGGGACATGCCTCCCAGGGACATGCCTCCCAGGAACATGCCTCCCAGGGACATGGCACACCCTTGTCAGGCTGCAGCATGGCTTTGCTTTCTGCCACAGAATCACCTCTGGGTTCCGTAGCCAGCCACTGGACAGCAGGTCCTGTGCATCTCAGCCCCGGCCAGCGTGTCTCTCAGGACAGGACCAGGGCGAGCTGCATGTGCAGGAGGTGCCTCAGAGCCCACGGGAGGCCAGTCCTTGACGGGGCGTGACCCTTCCGCCGCGTGGCTCCACGCACTTGCTCCTTGGCTCTGTCTTGGAAGACACAGAAAGCAGCTTTAAATTCCAACCCACGCTGCTGGGAAAACAGACGCCCTAACTAGAGCTCGACAAGGCGTCTTCTGCTTTTAAACCAAGGGTATTTGGTCAAAATATTGTGTCTGAGTGACTTGTGCGCGCGCTCTTCATCCCCTCGGCGCCGCGACGCTCTTCACCTGAAATCAGCTCGACGCCTTTGTTCTGCTCTTCCCCATTCCAAGGGACCCTCCTTCCTACGTGTGTGGACACAGTGTGGTGAAGTCGAGGAGGTCCCCGCCCCTTCCTACCCACCGTGTGGTCCCCGCTGCCCTCTGTGCAGGGACCCGGCCGCCCAGGTTCTGGCTGGTCGTCCTGGTATTCTCTTTCCCTCCCTCCCCCTCCTCTTCCTCTTTCTCAGCCCTTTCTTCCTTACAGGAAGACTTCCCCTCCCTGCCACCCCCACCGCAGCAGCACACACAGCACAGCCCGGTGGGCAGCTCACTCCCCAGGGACACAGCCGTCCTCCTGCTTTTTCAAGCTGCGTGGGGCACAGTGTGACTCGTGGGGCTTCTGCCGCGGTTCCTCTGCGTCCACACTACAGACCCAGGTGCTGCTGGATGGCCTTGGGGTAAGAGCTCCGGTGTCTTGGAGGGCGGCCTCGGGCTGCTGGGCGGGGCAGCCATGCCCTGCATGAGACAGGGCCATGTAACAGTCTTGCGATAGCCGTCGCACAGGCCCCTCCACAAGGACAGGGCCAATTCTCACTCCCACCACCCACCTCCATCCACCGGAAGGACTGGCTGCTGGATGGTGCGAATGGGATCTCCCGAGGCTTACTTGACGTTTCATGTCACTCTTGTGGACAGCCCTTCATTTTCACTGTGTCCTTCCTCGCTGGGTTCTGGCCTTGCCCGGAGCCCCTGATAGACAGGGATTTCCCACCTCTTTGGTGAAGCAGGACACATTCACTGAGCGCGCAGCACTGTGCCCACGTGAACTCGTTTGCTCTTCCCCGTTTCATAGGTGGGGACACCGAGGCCTGGGAAACCCAGGAGTGTCCACCTCTGAGCTGACACTCTCCCAATGCCTGCCGGGGCTGGGAGGCTCCCTGCTGGAGGGCTGGCGACCCGCCCTGGCGGTGCCTGACCCCAGGGCCCATGCCCTGGTTAAGGATACTGGAACAGCAGCCTTGGCAGTGGTCCACCCTCTCCCCCTGCAGAGCCCCCACCACACCGTGGCTAGGAGCCACTGGGGCACCCGGGAATGAGCACCACCCAGACCCAACGGATGCCAACAGTCCTCTACCCAGAACCTGCTCCCTTGGAAGGAATTAAGAAGGAGAAGCCGGGGACTGTCCCTGGGCAGCCGCCCTCCTCCCTCCCGCTGGCCCTCCTGAGGGTGGCATTGATGTTCCCACGTACACTTCAAGTCTTCACTGCACCTATGGCCACAAACAGCACCTATGGCCACCCCTTGGTCCAATGGGAACACACATCCCTGTGGATGGCTGCAGATCTAGTCCCTCATTCCCACTTCTGCCTTGTTTCCACTGTAGGAACTGCCCTGCTTCTTTGTCCAGCAGCACACAGGCCCGTCCAGGGGCAGATGCTCCTTCAGCTGCACTGGTTCTGCTGCTGCAGTGGGAGGCGCCCACCACGGCTCCACGTCCTCCTCAGGGGCTGGTGACAGCAGACCTGCAGCCAGGTGGCTGCTTTGATCCACACTTGCACGTGCAGGCAGGGCCAGCCATCTGTGCAGGTCTGACCACCTGTGCAGGCCTTTTTGGATCACGTGGCTCCCTCTCCTCAGCATCTCCTGGTGTGTGTGGACTAGCCCTCGTCCCAGCAGGAAGCACAGTCTAGTTGGGTGACGGAGGGCAGCTGGCTGTGCTGTGGGCAGCCTGAAGGGCACAGTATGACAGGAGGGCCACCTTGAAGAGGGGCCCAACAGCCTGTGTCTACCCCATACAAGGAAGCTGCTTGCTGCTCCCGCACCGACTGCCTGTCCCCAGATGCAAGAAGATACAGGGAGACAGAGGGTTCACGGTGGCCCAGCACCCGGGGCTCAGGCTGGGAGGACACTCAGGAGGAACTGAGGGGATGGGGGGCCTCCAGCCCTCCTTTGTCAGAGAGAACAGCCAGGGACACCTGCACCGTGTCTCCACCTCTCTGAGCCTCCGTCTGTCCCAGATGGACACAGGTGGACGTTAGTTAAAGCAGGGGAAAGAGATTTCAGTCAACCGCTAGAGCACAGCAAGGAACTGCGCCCTTCTAGATTCAGCACAGGCGACGGGTGTTTTAAAGGGAGAGCAGGGGAGTGGGGTTCAGGGGAGGCGGGACGCTGCTCACTGAGGGTTCCCCAGGAGCCTGGCTGCTGGCAGTTACCCAAGTCAGGCCTGTCCTCTCTGACCACGGGCAACGGAGGCCGGTCCTTTCAGATGGGCACCCTTCAGGACAGTGACTCTCTCCAGTTCTTGAGAGGGACTCCCCTGAGCTTAGGAGTAGAGATTCACAGGGGCCAGCCCTTTAACATGTGTACGAAATGCAGGCCGGGGAGAAAGAGGGAGGGAGGGAGGGAGGGAGGAAAAATAAAGAAAAGAAAGAAAGAAGAAGGAGGGAAGGAGGACAGGAGGGAGTGGGACCGCGGGCCAGGGCGCCACAACAAGCAGCAAGTGGTCCCAGCAGCAGGAGCTCTCCTGCAGGCACCCGGGGGCTGGCCCGGAGGCCTTGCTGGGCTTGGTCAGTGCAGGGGTTGCTCGGGGTCGACCTGTGGGAGCCAGGCTCTGCGGTCCCCAGCCTGGTCCCCAAGTTGGGAAAGCAGCAGGTGCTCCAGCCCTAAGGAGGGAGGATCCAGTGAGGCCAGGAAGCGGGTGCAGCGCGGGGTGGAGCCCAGCTCTGCCCAGCTGCCAGCAAGCAGGGGCGAGAGCCCTCGGCCAGGTGGGGGACCTGCAGAAGGGCACTCAGGCGGGCTGGAGGGCACCTCCTGGAACTGACTCTTTCTGGGGATTATTTGGGTCTGGATCAATCGCAGAGGTATTGGTTTGGCCCCTTAAGATTGTGGGGAAGCCTGGATGCTAAGGAAATTCCCTCTCATAGAAGCTTCCAGAACTGTGGGAGTGGAGGAAAAGGGCTTTCCTCATCCGTGACCTCATGAGAGTCTTGGATTCCAGAGATGCTCAGGAGACTTTTGCCTGGGCTGTTGGTCTCCTGCAGACCTCGGCTCCCATCCCGACTCCCCTCCACTGCACCCTCTCAAAGGGAGTTGAACACAAGGAAAGTGGTCTCACAGGGAACCTCACCCAGAGGGAGGAGCTCAGTGGGGGGCACTGGGCGGATCCAAGTGAATCCCGAGAAACAAGTCCACTGCAACCCTGTCCTCTGGGCTGCCACTCACCACCAAAGCAAGGACCAAGAAGCCAGACAAGAGCATCTGGGCCGAGAACAGATGTCCTACAGCCCCAGAGCTGCTCTGCAGGAGAGAACAATCCATGGCCCTCCGCCCCGCGGAGCTGGGCATGTTGACAATCCTATCAACCAATCACCAGAAGAAGGGAGATACAGACCATGGACTTTGAGGCTAATTGAGGGGACAAGTGTATATTGAGGAAAGACAGGAAGAGGAGAAGAGCTGGAGAGGGGGAATGGGGGAATGCTTTAGGATGTCGGTCCGGGCAGCTCTTCTAATAAGGCCCAGAGCACAGGAGGCATGAGCAGAAACCCTCACGGGGCTCCGTCAAGTTAAAGCCCCCGCACAGCCTGGGAGACAGGGAGTGGAAGGAGCACCCAGACTTCAGGGACATGCCCTTCCCCAGCACAGAAGGAGAGGTCTCAAAAGTGGGTGACAGGCGGCTGAAACAAACCTCAGGACGTGGGGAGCCTGTCAACACGTAGACACTCTTGAGCACAAAGTAATCGGGGTGGCGATGCGCTACTGGGGAACCAGAAAGCTCCGAGCTGGAAGCCAGGCGGGCCCTGCTAAATAATTCATGTTCAAGAAGACATCAAAACAGAAATTAGAACATATTTGCGGTGGCAGGTAATAAAACATTATATGTCAAAACTTGAGAAATGCAGCTAAAACAATATGTACAAGGAAATTTATAGTGCCGAACAATTATTTTAGAAAAGCTGAAAATGTGTGAGCTAAGCATCCATCTAAAAATATGCAAGAGAACAACAGGATAAAACAAAGAAAGTAGCAGAAATCAAATAATAAATAAGAAAGAGAAACATAGGCCAGAGAGGACTGGAAACTGCAAACCAGCTCCCTGGGACAGGAAGCCACTCTGGCAGTCTTGGAGACATGGTCAAGATCAGACCCAGTCTAGACTGGTACAAAGTATCAGAAACGGAAACCTGGTTACTCCT